>NW_026527860.1:1198155-1216150 GCF_017976375.1 Cuculus canorus | reverse complement strand
GGCTGGGCTCCTGGCACGGAGGGAGCTGGTGGCAAGTGGGCAGCGCTACAAAGAGCCATCTCTGGGCAGGAGCAGCTCCTCTGCAAAGCCCAGCAGGGCTGAGGGCACTGCCTGCAGGCAGCGAGGGCAGAGGAGGGAGGCACAGAGAGGGGAAAGGCAGGGTGGGGTGGGAGGAAAGAGGAGGCTTCATTTGGAGAAAGATCTTCACAGCCCTTCTCCAGGTGAGTCTCTGGGTGCAGGACAATGCAGGTGCTGTTCCTGGAGGGATCTCCTAAAGCCAACACAGCCACAGCCTGTGGGATCTGTCAGGAGGGCTCTTGCTGTTTCTCCAGCAGAGAAAAAAAACAGAGTCAGTGCTCAGCCTGCCCGGGGAGTTCCCCATGGAGGGACAGAGAGAAGGTATGGGGGGAAGAAGCACCTCCTGGCAGGAGAGGGTCTTTCTGCTTTCAGGAGGTGCTGTGTGAGTCAGGGCTGCTCACAGCTCCAAATGCCTTCAGGATATTTCTAAGAGGACATTCTAAAGGAAGATCAGGGCAGTGATTACATTAAAGATAAGGAACTCTCCTGAGTTTCCCTTTTCACTTTCCTGCCCTTGGGGAATTTCAGTGGAAAAGTGGAAAAATAAAGGCTGTCATGATTGAACAAATGAGCGAGACTCCTGAGCTGTGTCCTTGAGGGGTCAGTAGGTCTGATAGGAGCCTCCTAAAGTGTCTCCAGCTGCTCCTCTGCCCACGGACACCACCAGCATCACCTCTGCTGGACCCACCAGGCTCAGTCTGTGCTGTCCTTTTCTGCTTATAAACAAGACCCTGTGCCCAGCTTTACCCGGCAAACAGGCAGGATTGTGTAGGGCTGGGGGAGAGCAGAGAGGGTCAGATGGGGTCTGTGAGCACTGACAGGGAGAAGGCATGGACAGGGAAACACCTCCCAGGAGGAAAATCTCCATCAGAAGGCATTGGATCACAGAATGAGAAGAGAGTTCATACAGAGATGTTGTGGGAGGGAGAATTCAGAGAGCTCTGTGTGCTCCCCTGCAGGGCAGCCCCTTCCTCTGAGCAAGCCCCCTGGCCTCCTCTCGCCCCCAGCAAAGCCTCTGCCCTCAGGGCTCTGGGCTCCAGGGCTGAACCCCCTCCTCTGCAGCCACAGCTCCAGTGCCCTCTCCAGAGCACAGGGGCTGAGAGCAACTGCCCGGCAAGGTTGGTGTCTGGGAGGGGGTGAGCACAGCTGGGGAAGGGGAACACTGTCTGTGTGCCCGGCTGCCTCTGCCCTGGCCTCTCGCAGCCAGACCCTCACTCTCTTTCTCCCTGTTTCTCCCCTTGTCTCTGTTCTTGCTGTTGTTCTCTCATTCTCACTGCCAGGCTCTCTGGGGATGGCAGTTGCAGCTGTACAGTCCCCCACTGCCCTGGTGGCTCCTTTCCTGCCGTTGTGTCCATGGGAACCCGTGTCCCAGCTTTGCTCTGAGCTGTGAGGCTGTGGGCAATGCAGTCAGTGGGGCTGGGGAAGGAGCTGAATCTCCTCTAATCAAATGCCATCCTGAGGACATTTGTCTCTCCTTGAGGTTTCCTTCCAAGCTCTGACCTTCCCTCCATTATGCAAATGTTTACCACAGCATCTTGGTGTTACCTGAAAGCCTCATGGAGAAATGCAGAGATGCTGCAAGAGAGAAACTGTTGTTGGGTGGGTGGAAGGAGCCGTGTGTGTCCTGGGATGATAGTGGGGTGCTCAGACCTTAAGAAAGGGTGAAGCATTGAGTGGTGTGAAGTAGATCCCTCTGCTCTCAGCTGGGCCTGGTGTTTTTTTCAGAGGAACATAGGAGTGTGATCCCCCTCCATCTTAGAAAGGTGCAATCCCAGGGCAGCTGAGACCAAGAGTGAGGGACAGAGCAGCTCCTCTCCCTCTGCACTGAGCCACAGGCAATGACCTCACCTTGCAGGACTCCCTCTCTTCTCCCGGAGTGCAGCAGAGATGCTGAGCGGTTCTGACAGCCAAAAGCACTGCCCAGTGCGGATGCTGTGAGGCCCTTCTGCACCAGGAGCAGTTCCCCAGGACAAAGCTGATCCCCAGCAGTGTCCCCTGTCCCCACTGTCCCCATGAGCCCCTGCTGCAGAGCAGGGCTGACTCCTCGCAGCCAGCGGGCAGAGGCTCTGCTCCTCCCGGCACATTCAGCCGGCACCGAGCAGGGCTGCAGGCACGGAGCTGAAGGAAGGGCTGCGAGAAAAGGGACAGAGTGTGAGCAGCAGGAGAGGGGAATGAGAAATAGCTTTGATTTTGCTCAGAGACATCTCCCTTAACTTGTCACTCTCCTTTTCTTTGTGTTCAGTGCCTATGCCCAGAGGCAGCAGATGTCCAACAGCAGCTCCATCACCCAGTTCCTCCTCCTGGCATTCGCAGACACACGGGAGCTGCAGCTCTTGCACTTCTGGCTCTTCCTGGGCATCTACCTGGCTGCCCTCCTGGGCAACGGCCTCATCATCACCACCATCGCCTGTGACCACCACCTCCACACCCCCATGTACTTCTTCCTCCTCAACCTCTCTGTTATTGACCTGGGATCCATCTCCACCACTGTCCCCAAATCCATGGCCAATTCTCTCTGGCACATCAGTATCATTTCCTACACAGGATGTGTTGCCCAAGTCTTTCTCTATGTCTTTTTCATTTCAGCAGAGTATTCTCTTCTCACCATCATGTCCTACGACCGCTACGTTGCCATCTGCAAACCCCTGCACTACGGGACCCTCCTGGGCAGCAGAGCTTGTGTCCACATGGCAGCAGCTGCCTGGGGCGCTGGGTTTCTCAATGCTCTGCTGCACACGGCCAATACATTTTCCCTGCCCCTCTGCCAGGGCAATGCTGTGGAACAGTTCTTCTGTGAAATCCCTCAGATCCTCAAGCTCTCCTGCTCACACTCCTTCCTCAGGGAGGTTGGGCTTCTTGATGTTAGTGCCTGTTTATTGTTTGGCTGTTTTGTTTTCATTGTGGTGTCCTACGTGCAGATCTTCAGGGCTGTGCTGAGGATCCCCTCTGAGCAGGGACGGCACAAAGCCTTTTCCACGTGCCTCCCTCACCTGGCCGTGGTCTCCCTCTTTGTCAGCACTGGAGCATTTGCCTACCTGAAGCCTTCCTCTATCTCCTCTCCATCCCTGGACCTCGTGGTGTCAGTTCTGTACTCAGTGGTGCCTCCAGCACTGAACCCCCTCATCTACAGCTTGAGGAACCAGCAGCTCAAGGATGCAGTGTGGAAACTGATATCTGGGTGGTTCTCTGAAGCAATGAACTGCTCATCACCTTCTGCATAGCAGTTATCCTGCAACTCATGGCAGGCCCAGACAGGCTTCTGTATTTGTTTTGTGGTGTTGCTGGTTTTAATTGGGATAGTGTTGTCATTCTGGTTTTAATTCACTGTCTTCTCTTTTCTTTTCTTACTGATTAGCTGTGTAAATGAGGAGCTCTGTTCTCTGTGTGTTTCAACAAAATAAAGGGATATTCAAACACTTTTCTTTCCTGATATCTTTCCTCCAAGGCCTTTTTGGAGCTGCAGGGACAGTTCCTGTGGGCATGGATGGAGGGAAAGAGTTCCAGCACGGCAGCCCTGCCAGGCACCAGCGCTTGATCTCCCAGAGCTGTTCTCTCTCCACTTCCACACTCTCCTCCTCACCCCTTGCCTTGCTGGAAGGCCTGAGGGCTCTGAGCTTGGTCACAGCGGTGCTGCGTGGCAGTGCTGTGCCCGCAGGCAGGGACAGGCAGTGGGCACTTGTGGGACAGAGCTGCCTCCACAACAGCCTTTCCATAGAGCAAAGGGATCTCCTCAGGGCAGGGCCTGAAGGCTTAGGGCTTCTGCTTAAGTTTCTCTTAAGAACGTGACCAAGAAAGTGACTCAGAGATGAAAACACCAGTGTCCAGCTGAAGAGTTTTGCTGTGACACGCTGCAGAGCACTTGCTCTTCTCCAGGGACCTCTCTTTCCCCAGGAGAGCATGTCCAGGCTGGCCTGGCTGCCAGTCCTGGTTCCCTCTCTGTGCAGCCCACAACGCCACTTTTATGACCCAGCTTTCTTGGTTTGGGCCCCTCTATGTCCTGACTCTCACATGACCCAACTCTTTCATGACTATTTTATAACCTGACTCTCCTGTCACCCCTCTGTGATGCGACTCTTTAAAGACCCAACTCTTGAATTATTCGACTTTTCTATACCTCTACTCTGAACTGACTCTTGTGTGACCCAACACTTCTATCACTCTTCTGTGAGCCTGCTCTTCTATAATCCCACTTTTCTATCACCTTTCTTTGACCCAACTTTTCTATGATCCTTTTCTTCTATGACTCAGTTCTTCTACGACCCGACTCTTCTGTGACCCTTCTGTGACCTGACACTTCTATCACCTAACAGTACTATGACCCAGCTCTTCTCTGACCCAACACTTCTATGATCTGACCATTCTACCACCCTTCTATGACCTGACCCTTGTACGACTCTACACCTCTAAGACCCTTCTATGAAACATTGTCTATGACGCTACTCTTCAGTGACCTCATTTTTCTATTACTCTTCTATGACACGACACCTTCTATCAGCCAACTCTTCTATAACAATTCTATACCCTGAGTCTTCTTCAGTCCCTCTGTCACATGAGCCTTCAATGACCCAACTCTTCTATGACACTTCTATGACCTCTATACACCTCTGACCCGACCCTTCCATGACCCAACTCTTCCATTACACTTTAATGACCCAGATCCTAAATATTCTATGACCCCACACTTCTATGACTCTTCTGCCACCTGACACTTCTGTGACCATTCAGTGACCACCCCCTTCTGTGACCTGAACCTTCCATGACGTGACTGTTCTCTGACCCTTCTATAATCCAAAACCTCGTATCACCTGACTCATCTATGACCCTTCTAAGACCCAACTCTTCCATTATCTGACTCTTCTACAACCTTTCTCTGACCCAAATCTTCTATGATTTTTCTATGGCCCCGACCCTCCTGGGATCTGACTCTCCTTCGATCTTTCTATGAAACTGCTATGCAACAACTCTTCTACGCCCCAGTTCTTTTATGACCCACGTCTTCTTTGACCCCAGCAGTTTATGACCCGACTTTTCTATGGGATCTCATAGCCAATGAGCCAACCAGGTGCCTTCTGCTGTCCTGTCAGAGGCACTGCCAGATGTGAGCTTCAAAGCACAAATCCCAGCCAGGGGTCAAGGGCTGAGCTATCAGCTGCTTCAGAAATCGGTGACCTCACAGTCTCTTTCCCAGCCATGTTCCTGCTGTTGGCCTGTTCCCCCCAGAAGCAGAAGTGACCTCACAGCCCCCTTCATGGCCTGTCCCTTCCTACTGGGTGATGGGTTCTTGAGACACACTGGGCCACATGATATGTTGTCCACCCAAGGGAATGTCAGGAAGATGTGCCAGGGGAGGTTTAAGTTTGATATCAGAAGAAGGTCCCTTATCACTCAGGACATCCTCTTTCAGCTGAAAGAGGGGACATTGAGATGAGACCTCAAGAAAGAAATGTATCCCTGTGAGGGTGGGGAGGCACTCGCTCAGGTTGCCCAGAGAAGTGGTGGCTGCCCCTTCCCTGGAGGTGTTCTAGGTCAGGTTGGATGGGGCTTGGAGCAACCTGATCCAGTGCAATGTGTCCCTGCCCACGGCAGGGAGGTGGAACTGAATGGCCATGAGGTCCCTTCCAGCCCAAATCATTCCATGATTCCACAATCACACACACCATGTCCAAAGTAATTCAGTTCCTCAAATAAATACAAACCCCCACCCCACCACACAACTCACGCTGTGCCTGATCAGATGCTACAAAACACATTTTATTTTTAACACAGTCCAGCAGAAAACACACAGTGGGAACTGTTCCCATATCCACAGGGCCTGGAAAGCAGCCGGGGGTTCACTGCAGGCGATGGAGGTAGAAGCGGAGGGACTGCAGCAGCTCTGAGACACACTCATTGAGTGTGTCCGTAGCAGCGTGATGGCCAACTGGGCTCTGGCTTCTGCTGGTGGTCCCCCTGCGCAGGTAGTAGAGCTGCTGTGGGAAGCGGCTGCAGGGCCTTCCCATGGCCGTCCACCTGCACACGTGATTGGGAGGGCTAAGGACGAGCTCCTCATACTCGTCATCTGCTCACACTGAGATCAGCAGGCGCTCCAACGGCTGCCGGCAGATGGGGCAGGTCTTGCTCATCGTGGCCCAACGCTGGATGCACCCAAAGCAGAAGCTGTGCAGGCAGTAGGCCACGTAGGAGGCATTTGTAACACCTTGCAGGCAGATGGGGCACTGGGAGCCTTCTGCTGCCTCCACCGGCCCTGCCTGGGGCCGCTGGCTCCTGCCGCCATCCCTCGCAGCAGAGCTTCTCTCCGCGCTGGCTCCCTCGGTGCCCGACGCTGGGTCCTGCCAAGAGAGACGTGCAAAGTGCTGGAGCGTGTCTGGCAGAGGCACTCGGGCATCCAGCCCAGCGCAGGATGCACAGGGAGCAGAACTGTTGGAGGCACGGCATCCCGGAGCTGCCACCTCCCAGCTGCCCGGGCAGAGGGGACAGCGGTCATCCAGCTCCGTGGCCACGCTGTCCCCATGCTGCGGCGGCTGTGGGAGTTGGCGCTGCAGCAGCGGGTGATGCACAAGAAAAGGAAGAGAGGCCACAAGCATCGGGTGGCCCAGGGAGGGCAGGAGGGAACGGCCAGGTCCTTCCAGAAGGAAACCCTCCCAGCTCCCCAGGGTGAGGTGTCCCCTCCCAGCTCACCTCTGCTGCTGCGAGCTGCAAGCCCCTGGGTGCCACGGCTGCCTGAGGCTGGCAGGGCGCGGAAAATCCTCCAGCGTTTTCATTCTCTGGCCTTTCCTCTTCCAACAGACGAGGCAGCCTTCGAGGAACCCCTGCTGCTGGTTCAGGTGATGATTCCTCCCCTGCAACTTCCTCCTGCTGCTCTGTCCTGGGGCCTGTTGCTCTTTGGTCAGGACAGACTCTACGCCTCTTTATGCGGGAGTAGATCCACCAGCAGCCAAGAAGTCCCACCGCTGCAGGTACTGCACAGCCCATAACGTGGCGCAAGGATAAAGGCATTTTGCAGAGCCTCAGCTGATCCCTAGAAGGAGAAACAGAAACCATGGTCAAATGGTCACAGAGAAGTTAATGGGAAGGCTGAGGTTCCATAAATGCCTTCAGGTATTTCTGTGAGAATGAACAGGTTGGTTTTCCAGACGCTCTGGAAATTCCCACCTCCGCTCTCCCAGCAGAGCTCACAGCAGGAGCCTCACCTGAGACCAGAGATCCCTGCACACTGCTCACCAGGACACTCATCGCTCTCCCCTCACTTTGATGCTTAAAACCGTTTCACCTCCTTTATGACAGTGCTCCCTGCTGCCCGCTCACGTGGTCAGAATTCCTGCAGGACCACCCTACGAGCTGTCTCACAGCCGCACCACAAACTGACCACAAACAGAGAACTCCCGTCTCTCCCCTCCCAGCAGTTTCTGATGGAGCAGAGCCCCATTCTTCTCCACTGCCCTGTTCAGCTGCACCAACTGCACAAACAGTTCTCCCGCACCATCCTGTGGCGCAGGACGGCAGCAGCAGGACACCCAAGGATGGACAGGGCTGTCCTCAAGACCAGCACATAGAACACTTCTGAACCAGAGACGGTCAGCTGGGACAATCCAGAGCCAGTGTGGAGCGCTGGATGCTCCAGGGCCATTCCCAGCACGCAGGGCCCCGTGCAGCCCCACAGCAAACCCAGAGCTGAGCCAGGGCAGAGCTCACACCCTGTAGGTGCTCGTCCTGCGCCACCAGGCACTGCCTCTGCCTTCTGGCATGGCCGGAATCCGGTCTAAGGGTCCCACCTGAGATCAAGGCACGGCTGGAGAGCTGCAGCTGGGACTGGAGACTTGCCCAGCTTGCTCACGTGTCCCCACAGTACGATGGGATGAGGACACCAAGGAGAGAGCAGGAGCTGCTCAGCTCTCCCAGTCTGTGTCCTGTCTGCATTGATGGAAGAATCCTGGCAAAGACCAGGATGATGAGGACAAGAAGGAACGTGAACACGTGGGTCCCTTCAAAAGAAACAAACAAACCAAACACCAAGGGAAGTCAGCTTCATCTCCTGGTTCCCATCAGGTTCCAGCACAGCTTGAAGCCTCCCT
This sequence comes from Cuculus canorus, assembly GCF_017976375.1. Classification (NCBI taxonomy): domain Eukaryota; kingdom Metazoa; phylum Chordata; class Aves; order Cuculiformes; family Cuculidae; genus Cuculus; species Cuculus canorus. Next base: position 1,208,000 of record NW_026527860.1, on the reverse strand, counting down.
GTTTCTCCGGCCAGGACAAACAACCCTCAGTGGACACATCCTGCTAAGTGCAGCACGAGGTTCCCAGGGAAGCCAGAGAATTCCCACTCAGCACGCAAGACAAGAGCCTGGCAAGCACTAACTCCACGTGTTCAGGGCTCCCTACACCCAGGAAGGTCCATTCTGGGGACCGGCTGCTTCAAGGCTCCACCAGAAGAGAGACCGGAACAACTCCCAAGTGTCTGAGCCCCCGTACTCTGCAGGGAAAAAACCTCGCCGTGCTGCTGGTCCCTGCCTCCTCCACCTCCCGACTGGAGAGGTTATGCTGCCAAACCAAAAAACAGTGGAAATCCAGATTGGAATTAAGGACCATGTTGAAAGATGACAAAGCAAACAAGCAGGCACCTAAATTGGAAGGGAGCTCCAGCAGCCAGGCCAGGATGGCTCCCTGCACAGCCTGGAGTCAGCGATACAGCACTTGGGAAATACATCGGATCGGGATGAAGGAGCACGGGGCAAGGCTGGCACAGTCAAACCAAAACGGGACCAGCGGGGCTCGGAACATCCCCCACGTGGAAAATAACCAGGAGCACAGGCTCCAGCTCCTGGAGGCACCAGAGCAGATGACGGCAGAACCCTCAAGAACTGGAGCCCGGTGTTCAGGGCCCCGTTGGACGGGGCCTTGGGCAGCCTGAGTCAGTGGGACGTGTGCCTGCCCATCACAGGGGGTGGATTTAGATGATCTTTAAGGTCCCTCCCAACTTAAATCCGTTTTATGATTCTATGATTCTGTTTCTCCCTCTCGACTATCAGTTGCACGGCAATAAGAATTACAGCCAGGGGATGGAACTGAGACTTGTCCAACAATAAGGAAGATCGATCCATGGATGAGTCTCAACGAGGGAATTGACAGAAGAGAATCAAGTGTAAAAGCACCACTGAAACTATGAACCAGCTGCTGTTGCTGGGAGCTCTCTGAGCTGGGTCAGCATTTGCTAATGGCTTGTAGAAAGTAATTAAACTTCTCTTGTGTGTGGTAAACGAAAAGAAAAGGGAAGACTTTGAATCAAGAGCCCTGTGTTCCAGCCTGGCCAGATTCCTCGGCGAGCACCCACTGTGTGCAAACTGGAATAAAACTCAATCCTGCACCGCTGTGCGTTTGTGGCTTGGAGAGCACGTAAATGGTCCCAGGAGTTTGGGGGCAGCAGGAGCACAGGGAGGCACCAGAACAAGAGCTGACAGAGCCCTCAAGAACTGGAGCCCTGCAATGGAGATTAAACCCCGAGCAATGACTGCGCAGAAGCAGGCACGGACACACCCGACCTACCCTGGACGTAGGGCAGAGTTTCCTCTCCGGCAGAACCGGCACCAGGCACTGCGACGGCTGAACCGCAGCTGCTTTGTTTCTCACACACAGAGCAAGGCGCAGGCAGCTCCCAGCGGAGAGACCACCTGCCTCCTCCAGATCCTCCTGGAGAGTGAGTCCAGAGGGTGCTTGTCCTGGACAGCAGAGAGGTCTCCGAGGACACAGGGCAGCATCACAGACGATGACATCACAGACGTCACGGCCAGAACCATGGTTTGGGTGGGAAGGAGCCTCAAACATCCCTCTAGTCCAAACCCCCCCACCAGGGGCAGCAACACCCTAAGAGGCGCTGAATGACGATTTGGGCCATCAAAATGGTGCATAATTTGAAAAATGAGGCTTTGTTCCCTGAAAGAGGATTTGGAAGATAAAAATGAGCATTTGGAACCTAAAAATAAGGGTTTGGCCTCTAAAATTGAAGCACTGGAAATTCAAAATCAGACTTTGTGCCTTAAAAATGAGGCTTTCAGGCACAAATGAGTGTTTAGACACAAAAAAATAAGGGTTTAGACCCTCAAAAAGACTCTGCGGGTCTTAAAACACCCTAAGAGGCGCTGAATGACGATTTGGGCCATCAAAATGGTGCATAATTTGAAAAATGAGGCTTTGTTCCCTGAAAGAGGATTTGGAAGATAAAAATGAGCATTTGGAACCTAAAAATAAGGGTTTGGCCTCTAAAATTGAAGCACTGGAAATTCAAAATCAGACTTTGTGCCTTAAAAATGAGGCTTTCAGGCACAAATGAGTGTTTAGACACAAAAAAATAAGGGTTTAGACCCTCAAAAAGACTCTGCATGTCTTAAAAAGTCTATGGGTCCTAAAAACCAGGTTGGAAGCCTAGAATTGAGGATTTCAGCCCAAAACATGAGCCTTTGGCACTAAAGGGATGGGTGCGGGGCTACAAATGAGTCTTATGATCCTGCAAGGGAGGAGAACCTCTTGGTTCCTCTGTAGCCCCCAAAAATGAAGCAAACCTCCATGGCAGCTAAAGAAAACCCACCCTGGCCCCCCGAATGCCTCCTGGGCCTAGAGGAACCCCAAAACTCAGCCCTATCCCCCCATAGTGACCCCAAATCTCCCCCAAAGCCTTAGGGGACCACAAAATCCAACACCAGCTCCCCTAAAACTTCTGGGGACCCCAGAACCTCACCATACCCCTTCACAATGGCCTCCCTAAGGCCCTGAGCACCCCAAAACTCCACCCCAGCCCCCTAATACCCATTGCCAAGCCCTGAAGGAACCCCAAACCCCAGTCCCAGCTCCCTATAGCCTCCCCCAAATCTCATCACTGAGAGTGCACTGAGTCTCATCAAAGTCCTGAGAGAATACAATTTCTTTTCATATTTATTGTTAGAGGTATATAATCAAAAAGAGAAATAATTGGAAGGTGTCAACCAGAAAGGGCGACGCTGCTGAGATTGGTCACAAAAAGAAGCTGAGGTACTTCCAAATCTGAAAAAGAAAATGTTTTCTCATCAGCCTGCATCCTGACTGTCCGTTGCAGCAAGTCACTGGCTGAATCCGTCTAGTTAGTTCTGCTGCCAGCTGGAAGTCTTGTTCTCCAGCCCAGCAGAGCACTCGGTCCGTGTTCACTTCTGCCAGCCACACTGGGCCGAGGCAGTCCCCGTGGTGGCACCAGGAGGCTTGACTTTGATGCCGTGAAAAGCCAAAGTCAATATTCAGTGCCAATTTGATTATTAAGCAGGTATTCCTTTAATAAACGGCGCTGGGGTACACATGGGGTAATCCACCTAATGTGTCCAACTACTGAGAGTGCTTACAGGACTTTGTGTCCCCGGTGATCCACAGGATCGGTCCCTTCCCCTTATCCAAAAGGGGATAACACTTAACATTAGACATACGCCTTCATTGTCTGAACGTGCACAAACTGGCTGGATTGGGAAACCGCAGGAAGGGGAAGGTGAAAGCATGAAGCGTAATGAGTGGAAGATCTGACAGAAAAAGGCCCTTTCCAAAAGGGACCTGGAGAGTCTTGTGGCAATGCACAGAGGCAGCGAGGCAACAGCTATGCTCGCACAGCGCTTGCCTCTCCTACAGGAACCCTCTTTGCCGGTTGCCAGCAGCACCTGTGTTGCCAAAGCAGAAAGAAGGTGATGGCAAGAACCAGGCAGCTGGCTGCTGGCAATACTCTGCCTCTCACTGGAGGACGCTTTCTAAGTGCTGCTGGAAAGTCCTCTTCCTTCTACTCATTCCCAGACAGGCTTTCCACAGCTGGTTTAGTTCAACTCTCTGTCCAGAAGCTTTAGTTACCCAGCTTGGTTACTCAATACCCAGTTCTCTTCAAGGGCTGTCCTAATGAAACAGAACATGGAAGGTCTGGAGGCCTCGTCGGGTGGGGCGAGGATTTGGCTGCGAGGGGAGGCATTTGGTTTCTAAGAACTTGAACAGTTTTTAGAGAACTTGTCTATAACCTTCCAAAACAGGACAAACCCAAACCTGTTTCTTTCCAGGCAGTTGATCTACATTAAAAGCCACCTAATCCCAATACTTATTAAAAGGTCCAGAGTGTTTGTGTTTTACAGGCAATCGGTACAGCTCTACGCAGCCCTCTCCAGCTGAGCCCAGCACAGCTTCACCTTGCAATTCAGCTGGAGACTGCCTGCCGCAGCAACGGCTGCTTTCAGAAACTCCTTCTTCTGCAGCTCCACGCCTCTCCCCTGACAGGGCTGCATCTTTCCCTCTCTACTCTTCAGCTTGCCCTAAAGACAGTCCTCCTTGCAGAAGCGTGTTAAAGACAAGAAAGCTTGCAGCTAACCGCTAGCCTGCACGCACGGTTGCTCTACGCATGCTTCATTCATTAACCAGGACAATTTTGTTTCTCACATGAAAAGCAACGCTTCCCTTCGCACAGGTTCAGCTGGGAAATACATTTCATCCTAATAGCCTTGTTTGATCCGGTGTTCACTAACTGTGATGCCATCACATTCTAAGTTGAAGTGGAGAACGCTCCAGCCAGGGCTGTCAGCTCAATCGACTGTGGTGTGCAAAGAGAAGTCACAAAAAAGACACATACCTGAATACTGTTGGCATGGAGGGCACCGACACATTGCTTTTCCCTCTCGCTGTCCTGCAGGTGAGGATCCTGCAGGGGCTCTTGATGGGTACTCCCATCAACTTCTCTCTGCTGCAAGAACAAAGGGAACAAGTTGTTATGGCAAACCACACCGAGTAACTGTGCTTTAAAGGAACCATCCCCGCAGCTCTCACCACCACGCGTGACACCCCCAACACCTGGTGAGTTCTAAGCTATGCCAGACTGGCCTGAGCCCACCACGACTAGACAGAGCTCCTCGAGCTTTTCCTGACACTCTGAGGCCACTGAAGCGAGGACAATCAGCTGAGTTTTTGGAATAGAGGCTTTGCTTGAGGCAGGAGGTGTACTCCAGTTCATCCGGGTTCAGCAGCCTCTGAAAGGCCGCAATTCCATTTCGTGACCTCAAGCTCACCCCCACAGGATATCTTAGCCATTAAGCTAATTGGAGAAATATTTTAGCAGCTGCTCTTTCCCAGCTTATGACTGCCCCATGACCTCCTGAGGCACAAGTTCAGCCACATTTAAAGTGGATCAAAGACACTGAGGATGGAGTAAGAAGCACAAGAAACTCAAGCTTATTTCATTCACACCTCCATCTCCAGACAGAGCCCTTCCTTCAGGTCTTAGAGCCCCTTCTTCTCCTGCAGGAAACCAGGATCAGGAATCAGGTTTCGGCCACCTCTCCTGAGAGAGCCCTATAGCCGTGTGCAAATTCTTCTCAAAGAAACAGTTCTACCCCCCTGCCAGCCCCAAACAGAAGGATAGTTGTGACGTACCTTCTCATCTGTTTCAGCAGTGGAACCTCTTCCTTATTAACCAGGCTTCAGCATTTCTCTCCACTTGGACTCTAGCTGGCTGCTTGCCTTGCCCTGGTTTTCTCTGCGTTGTAGCCCCTCCTCTGCCCGCTCTAGAGGAGAAGAGAAAGTGGAGGTTGGCTTTCGCATGGCTCTGAGGAGACGCACTGCCTGTGGAACACTGTTTCCATCAGTGCATCTCCCATCTCCAATGTGCCCCCTCCCGAGGCAAAGGGCATCTTTAACACAACAATCCAAAGGCAGCAGGAGTTACTGCAGTTAGAGAATCCATAAACTTCACATTCTATGGGATATAGCAGGATACATCCATACAGAACCTTCTGCATTTGCATTAAGAATGAGTCCTGCCCAATTCAGGCAGATAGAAGCAAAATAAGCCACCTCAGTTGCAGATACCCTCACGCTATGGAAGCTCCTAGTCCTGCTGTCTCTCATTTGGTGAGGATGCCAGACACTGCCTTACATTTTCCTTCCTAGAGATGGTCCCTCCGGCTTAGCAAGCAGATCAGCTCTTCCACCACATGACCTCTGTGCTGGAGAACTTCAGACCCACACGATCATAGAATAGTTTGTGATGGAAGGGATCTTAAAGATCACCCACTTACAACCCCGCTGCCATGGGCAGGGACACCTCCCACTAGATCAGGCTGCCCAAGGCCCATCCAACCTGGTCTGGAACACCTCCAGGATGGGGCAGCCACAGCTTCCCTGGGCAACTCATTCCAGAGCCTCACTACCCACATCATGAAGAAATTCTCCTTATGTCTTGTCTAAATCTGCCCCTCTCCAGCTTATACCCGTTGCCCCTCGTCCTATCACTACAAGCCTCTGTTTACACCGCCTCCCCAGCTTTCCTGTAGCCCCTTCAGGTACTGGAAGGTCGCTCTAAGGTCTTCTCTGAACCTTCTCTCCTGCAGGCTGAACCCCAACTCTCTCAGCCTGTCCTCACAGCAGAGCTGCTCCAGCCCTTGGATCACCTCTGTAGCCCTGGTCAGGACTCGCTCTAACAGGTCGGGGTCTCACCAGAACAGAGCAGAGGGCCGGAATCTCCTCCCTCGCCGATCCCACTGCTATGGACGCACAGAACATCTCTGCCACAGCCACTGCTCCCTCTGTGGGGAGAAACGGGTGTAAATCCCAGGAGTTAATTTTCCACTCGCTAAGGTAAACCACGACAGAAGCACAAGGATTTTCAGTCCCTACACAGAAGCTTCCTACATCCCTTGAAGCAACATCACTTGCCCGGTGCTCAAGGAAGCTTGAGGCATCTGTGTAAAGGAATGATGCACCATGGACCTCCAGGAAGCCATAAGCACCACTCCAGTCTGGATGTGAATTCGCTATGATTTTTCATAGCCCTCGCCTGGACTCGCTCTAACAGGTCTGTGTCATTCGTATGTTGGGGATTCCAGAGCTGAACACAGGGCTCCAGGTCGGGTCTCACCAGAGCGGAGCAGAGGGCTGGAATCTCCTCCCTCACCAGTCCCACTGCTTTGCAGGCATCCATCACCGGTGCTTCTCATCCCGTCACTTTTCTTGGCAGCTGAGGTCAGAATTGACACAAACAAATTGTTGAAGACAACAAATCTAAGTCCGTTTCCTCATCATCTGAATTCAGCCTGTGTCCTACACAATTAGGCCAATGCCAGGCCAACCATCTATGAACCACATCCAATGGTCACAGGCAGTGTCAGAGCCACCCAGATGCAGAAGGAATTAAACCAGAAGATCAGCCTCATCTCCTGGGCCAGGCAACCACCAGCAACCCAGCCACAGACACCCCAAGGGATGAAGCAAAAGCTGTCACTCACCAGGGGGAACTGGTGGGGGACCGGTTTTACCAGTGGGGTTCAATCCCCTACCCCCAGTGAAGCTCTGCTTCTGACTCAGACCTGCCCTCCCAAGAAGCGCTGGGATTTTTAGCCACTTTCCAGCCAGAACTCCTCATAGTTCTGGCTGCACTTTGAGTGTGTGCAGGACCCCGTGCTAAACTTTCCCTCACACTCAACCGTAGCTGCTTCCTTCAGGACAAGCTTTGAAGCAGATCTGCATTCAGACTGGGTCAACCCAGAACAGCACATGCCGTCTACAGATACCTCTGATCCCAAGAGATTTCTCAGTCTTACCTCAGATCCAAAGAGGTTTCCCAGGTCTTCTCAAACCAGAGAGGGCACAGGAGTTTCTTTGATCTCTGGAGGGAGAAGACCACACACTTGAAGGGCAATTACAGCACTCGGTCTGGGAAGACCCAACAGAAAATTACTGCTCAGGGAGTGTTGAGCAGAAAAAGAGAGCTGTTCAAATATTCATTCATCAGTTAAACAACCCATCACTGGCTGATCACAGCCACCAACTGATTCCTTCAAGAAGCTCCTTCTCTGGCCAGCACAGAGCATCTCTGCCACAGCCACTGCTCCCTCTCTGGGAGAAATGAGTGTAAATCCCACGAGATAATTTTTCACTCTTTAAGGTAAACCACAACAGAAGCACAAGGATTTTCAGTCTCTACAATGAAGCTTCCTACATCCCTTCAAGTAACATCATTTGCCCTGGGCTCAAGGAAGCTTTAGGTTTCGGAAAGGTTCCACTTCTTGCATTCCTAAATCACAGGCAAACCTCAGCCAATCTCAGCCGCCGCTTGTAAGACCTGGTCTACAGCCCCTTAAGAATTTTGTTGCCCTTCTCTGGACATACTCCAGTGCCTCAATGTCCTTCTTCTAGTGAGGGGCCCAACACTGAACAAAGCATTCAAGGTGCGGCCTCACCAATGCCGAGTACAGGAGAAGCCTCCCCACTCTACAGCTGTGGAGGAGAACTGGTTCTCTTCTCCTCTGGACTGGGAGAAATGCAATGAAGCAGTTCTGGGACGGACAGACTGGTAAGAAAGGGAGGAGGTTCCCCTCGGCAGGGTGAAGCCTTTCAGAGCACATTCTAGGAGCCCCACAACCAGAATGGACTCTTCCTTCAGAAGAGTCGAGCATGTAAGTGAGCTGAGGGCAGTGGGAACTCCTGTCATACAAGAACTGTACATTTCTCCTACCCAATTTCCTGACCCCATGCAGAAGGAGGACTTGCTACCACCTCTCTGGCTAAAAGTGCCCTTACGTTCTGGCCTCTACCCCATTGCGGCAACAACCCCTGAAAGTCACATACATCCATACACCAAACGCAGACACAGGCGAAAACCCACCTCCTTGGTTTTTAAATGTCAGTCCCTGGTGCTTCTCTGCAGTTTCCTCTGGAGAGGATTCCTGGCCTCAAGGACAGTTCTCCACTCCCAACTCGGTGCTGACTCCACGTCCATCTAATGTATCCACCTGTCGATTTCTTCTACCTGAAGGGCGGTGCGAGTTGTTATCAGCACCTGAAAGGGTTGCTTCCAGCTTTCTGCAAGTTCCGCTCTCCCACGTCTTGATGTGGACGTACTCTCCGGGCTGGAAAGGGTGTCCTGGAGAATCTAAAGCGAGAGGCTCAGAACATGTTACACACCACCCCAGGTCACTCACTCATTTACCCAGTGACAGCAGAGAAGATTTTAGCTCTGTTTCTCCTTTTAACAATCTGTCTTGAGGAAAAATGGTCATTTGATAAGGCCTCTCAAACATTAATTCATACAGACTGGTCTTAAGTCTCAGCTCTTGGCTGTAGCCTTGTTCTTAGCAAAGCCAGTGCAAGAGCTTGGGACCACCGCAAAGAAGGCTCCTGACAAATCTTACCCTTTGGTCTCTGCAGAGTTTGATTCATCCTTTCCGCTTTCCCACTAGTGGGGGCTCCAGGGGGTGGGCAGGGCCCATTTTCTTCCTAGGACTTGGCTCAACTCTTGTACAATCTCTGCTATAAAGTGAGGAGCTCTAGCTGACAACAGACCTATGGGAATTCCAAACCCTGGTATAATTCCCTTCAAGGAGGTTTTAGTCACCTCTCTTGCTTTAGGCCTGCTGCAGGGCAATGCCTCTGGACAGCCTGACAATGTGTCTCCTGGTCCCAACAGGTCCCGGGATCCGCCCCATCGGGGCAGTTCAGAGAAATCTCTCTGTCAGGGATCACCAGGGGCATTTCCTCTGTGAGTGACTCCCAGGGGAGAGCGCTTGAGAGGGACAGGATTATCGGTCAAACAGATTCGTAGCTCCCCACAATGGATATTCAGATCTCTCTCTATGGAAGGGATTAATACCAAGATACCTTTTCCTGCTGCCCTTGAGCTGCTCGCTCGGACAGCCCATTACGTACCTTCATCGGGGAGTTTCCCACCTGAGGAGCCTTGCAATGCATTAGGGCCACTTCTCTCCGTTTCCGGACGTCTTCCCGCAACTGCAGAATTTCTTCTTGGTGCTTGATGAGGGATCCTTGTGCAGTTAACAGTCCTCTTTCTTTGATTACTGCCCTACGGGCATGGATGGCCCCGAAGCGTATTTAGAGTCCATCCATAGATTTACCTTCTAAAGGCTGTCATGATTCCATGATTCCGCTGTTCCCTTTACCCCTAGAAAGGCAGCTGCATTTCCTACAGCAGCTGTTTGGAGCTCCTTCAATCAGGAGCACTTGTGCCGCCACTGCCCGCAAGGCCCTGGCCACCCCTGACTCACGTTACCTAATTGCTTAGAAAAGGACCCCATCAGTCTTTTTCCCG
>NW_026527860.1:1178992-1197655 GCF_017976375.1 Cuculus canorus | reverse complement strand
TCCTGGAGGTGTTCAAGGCCAGGTTGGATGGGCCTTGGGCAGCCTGATCTAGTGGGAGGTGTCCCTGCCCATGGCAGCGGGGTTGTAAGTGGGTGATCTTTAAGATCCCTTCCATCACAAACTATTCTATGATCGTGTGGGTCTGAAGTTCTCCAGCACAGAGGTCATGTGGTGGAAGAGCTGATCTGCTTGCTAAGCCAGAGGGACCATCTCTAGGGGTGGAAACGTAAGGCAGTGTCTGGCATCCTCACCAAATGAGAGACAGTAGCACTAGGAGCTTCCGTAGCGTGAGGGTATCTGCAGCTGAGGTGGCTTATTTTGCTTCTATCTGCCTGAATTGGGCAGGACTCATTCTTAATGTGAATGCAGAAGGTTCTGTATGGATTCTCCAACTGCAGTGACTCCTGCTGCCTTTGGATTGTTGTGTTAAAGATGCCCTTTGCCTCGGGAGGGGGCACGTTGGAGATGGGAGATGCACTGATGGAAACAGTGTTCCACAGGCAGTGCATCTCCTCAGAGCCGTGCGAAAGCCAACCTCCACTTTCTCTTCTCCTCTAGAGCGGGCAGAGGAGGGGCTACAACGCAGAGAAAACCAGGGCAAGGCAAGCAGCCAGCTAGAGTCCAAGTGGAGAGAAATGCTGAAGCCTGGTTAATAAGGAAGAGGTTCCACTGCTGAAACAGATGAGAAGGTACGTCACAACTATCCTTCTGTTTGGGGCTGGCAGGGGGGTAGAACTGTTTCTTTGAGAAGAATTTGCACATGGCTATAGGGCTCTCTCAGGAGAGGTGGCCGAAACCTGATTCCTGATCCTGGTTTCCTGCAGGAGAAGAAGGGGCTCTAAGACCTGAAGGAAGGGCTCTGTCTGGAGATGGAGGTGTGAATGAAATAAGCTTGAGTTTCTTGTGCTTCTTACTCCATCCTCAGTGTCTTTGATCCACTTTAAATGTGGCTGAACTTGTGCCTCAGGAGGTCATGGGGCAGTCATAAGCTGGGAAAAAGGAGTCGCTAAAATATTTCTCCAATTAGCTTAATGGCTAAGATATCCTGTGGGGGTGAGCTTGAGGTCACAAAATGGAATTGCGGCCTTTCAGAGGCTGCTGAACCCGGATGAACTGGAGTACACCTCCTGCCTCAAGCAAAGCCTCTATTCCAAAAACTCAGCTGATTGTCCTCGCTTCAGTGGCCTCAGAGTGTCAGGAAAAGCTCGAGGAGCTCTGTTTAGTCGTGGTGGGCTCAGGCCAGTCTGGCATAGCTTAGAACTCACCAGGTGTTGGGGGTGTCACGCGTGGTGGTGAGAGCTGTGGGGATGGTTCCTTTAAAGCACAGTTACTCGGTGTGGTTTGCCATAACAACTTGTTCCCTTCGTTCTTGCAGCAGAGAGAAGTTGATGGGAGTACCCATCAAGAGCCCCTGCAGGATCCTCACCTGCAGGACAGCGAGAGGGAAAAGCAATGTGTCGGTGCCCTCCATGCCAACAGTATTCAGGTATGTGTCTTTTTTGTGACTTCTCTTTGCACACCACAGTCGATTGAGCTGACAGCCCTGGCTGGAGTGTTCTCCACTTCAACTTAGCATGTGATGGCATCACGGTTAGTGAAGACCGGATCAAACAAGACTATTAGGATGAAATGTATTTCCCAGCTGAACCTGTGCGAAGGGAAGCGTTGCTTTTCATGTGAGAAACAAAATTGTCCTGGTTAATGAATGAAGCGTGCGTAGAGCAACCGTGCGTGCAGGCTAGCGGTTAGCTGCAAGCTTTCTTGTCTTTAACACGCTTCTGCGAGGAGGACTGTCTTTAGGGCAAGCTGAAGAGTAGAGAGGGAAAGATGCAGCCCTGTCAGGGGAGAGGCGTGGAGCTGCAGAAGAAGGAGTTTCTGAAAGCAGCCGTTGCTGCGGCAGGCAGTCTCCAGCTGAATTGCAAGGTGAAGCTGTGCTGGGCTCAGCTGGAGAGGGCTGCGTAGAGCTGTACCGATTGCCTGTAAAACACAAACACTCTGGACCTTTTAATAAGTATTGGGATTAGGTGGCTTTTAATGTAGATCAACTGCCTGGAAAGAAACAGGTTTGGGTTTGTCCTGTTTTGGAAGGTTATAGACAAGTTCTCTAAAAACTGTTCAAGTTCTTAGAAATCAAATGCCTCCTCTCGCAGCCAAATCCTCGCCCCACCCGACGAGGCCTCCAGACCTTCCATGTTCTGTTTCATTAGGACAGCCCTTGAAGAGAACTGGGTATTGAGTAACCAAGCTGGGTAACTAAAGCTTCTGGACAGAGAGTTGAACTAAACCAGCTGTGGAAAGCCTGTCTGGGAATGAGTAGAAGGAAGAGGACTTTCCAGCAGTACTTAGAAAGCGTCCTCCAGTGAGAGGCAGAGTATTGCCAGCAGCCAGCTGCCTGGTTCTTGCCATCACCTTCTTTCTGCTTTGGCAACACAGGTGCTGCTGGCAACCGGCAAAGAGGGTTCCTGTAGGAGAGGCAAGCGCTGTGCGAGCATAGCTGTTGCCTCGCTGCCTCTGTGCATTGCCACAAGACTCTCCAGGTCCCTTTTGGAAAGGGCCTTTTTCTGTCAGATCTTCCACTCATTACGCTTCATGCTTTCACCTTCCCCTTCCTGCGGTTTCCCAATCCAGCCAGTTTGTGCACGTTCAGACGGTGAAGGCGTATGTCTAATGTTAAGTGTTATCCCCTTTTGGATAAGGGGAAGGGACCGATCCTGTGGATCACCGGGGACACAAAGTCCTGTAACCACTCTCAGTAGTTGGACACATTAGGTGGATTACCCCATGTGTACCCCAGCGCCGTTTATTAAAGGAATACCTGCTTAATAATCAAATTGGCACTGAATATTGACTTTGGCTTTTCACGGCATCAAAGTCAAGCCTCCTGGTGCCACCACGGGGACTGCCTCGGCCCAGTGTGGCTGGCAGAAGTGAACACGGACCGAGTGCTCTGCTGGGCTGGAGAACAAGACTTCCAGCTGGCAGCAGAACTAACTAGACGGATTCAGCCACTGACTTGCTGCAACGGACAGTCAGGATGCAGGCTGATGAGAAAACATTTTCTTTTTCAGATTTGGAAGTACCTCAGCTTCTTTTTGTGACCAATCTCAGCAGCGTCGCCCTTTCTGGTTGACACCTTCCAATTATTTCTCTTTTTGATTATATACCTCTAACAATAAATATGAAAAGAAATTGTATTCTCTCAGGACTTTGATGAGACTCAGTGCACTCTCAGTGATGAGATTTGGGGGAGGCTATAGGGAGCTGGGGCTGGGGTTTGGAGTTCCTGCGGGGCTTGGCAAGGGGTACTGGGGGGCTGGGGTGGAGTTTTGGGGTGCCCAGGGGCTCAGGGGGGCCATTGGGGAGGAGCTGTGGTGAGGTTCTGGGGTGCCCAGAAGCTTTGAGGGAGCTGGTGTTGGATTTTGTGGTCCCCTAAGGCTTTGGGGGAGATTTGGGGTCACTATGGGGGAATAGGTCTGAGTTTTGGGGTTCCTCTAGGCCCAGGAGGCATTAGGGGGGATGGGGTAGGGTTTCTTTGCTGCCCTGGAGGTTTGCTTCATTTTTTGGGGCTACAGAGGAACCAAGAGGTTCTCCTCCCTTGCAGGATCATAAGACTCATTTGTAGCCCCGCACCCATCCCTTTAGTGCCAAAGGCTCATGTTTCGGGCTGAAATCCTCAATTCTAGGCTTCCAACCTGTTTTTTAGGACCCATAGACTTTTTAAGACCCGCAGAGTCTTTTTGAGGGTCTAAACCCTTATTTTTTGTGTCTAAACACTCATTTGTGCCTGAAAGCCTCATTTTTAAGGCACAAAGTCTGATTTTGAATTTCCAGTGCTTCTATTTTAGAGGCCAAACCCTTATTTTTAGGTTCCAAATGCTCATTTTTATCTTCCAAATCCTCTTTCAGGGAACAAAGCCTCATTTTTCAAATTATGCACCATTTTGATGGCCCAAATCGTCATTCAGCGCCTCTTAGGGTGTTGCTGCCCCTGGTGGGGGGGTTTGGACTAGAGGGATGTTTGAGGCTCCTTCCCACCCAAACCATGGTTCTGGCCGTGACCTCTGTGATGTCATCGTCTGTGATGCTGCCCTGTGTCCTCGGAGACCTCTCTGCTGTCCAGGACAAGCACCCTCTGGACTCACTCTCCAGGAGGATCTGGAGGAGGCAGGTGGTCTCTCCGCTGGGAGCTGCCTGCGCCTTGCTCTGTGTGTGAGAAACAAAGCAGCTGCGGTTCAGCCGTCGCAGTGCCTGGTGCCGGTTCCGCCGGAGAGGAAACTCTGCCCTACGTCCAGGGTAGGTCGGGTGTGTCCGTGCCTGCTTCTGCGCAGTCATTGCTCGGGGTTTAATCTCCATTGCAGGGCTCCAGTTCTTGAGGGTTCTGTCAGCTCTTGTTCTGGTGCCTCCCTGTGCTCCTGCTGCCCCCAAACTCCTGGGACCATTTACGTGCTCTCCAAGCCACAAACGCACAGCGGTGCAGGATTGAGTTTTATTCCAGTTTGCACACAGTGGGTGCTCGCCGAGGAATCTGGCCAGGCTGGAACACAGGGCTCTTGATTCAAAGTCTTCCCTGTTCTTTTCGTTTACCACACACAAGAGAAGTTTAATTACTTTCTACAAGCCATTAGCAAATGCTGACCCAGCTCAGAGAGCTCCCAGCAACAGCAGCTGGTTCATAGTTTCAGTGGTGCTTTTACACTTGATTCTCTTCTATCAATTCCCTCGTTGAGACTCATCCATGGATCGATCTTCCTTATTGTTGGACAAGTCTCAGTTCCATCCCCTGGCTGTAATTCTTATTGCCGTGCAACTGATAGTCCAGAGGGAGAAACAGAATCATAGAATCATAAAAAGGGTTTCAGTTGGGAGGGACCTTAAAGATCATCTAAATCCACCCCCCTGTGATGGGCAGGCACACGTCCCACTGACTCAGGCTGCCCAAGGCCCCGTCCAACGGGGCCCTGAACACCGGGCTCCAGTTCTTGAGGGTTCTGCCGTCATCTGCTCTGGTGCCTCCAGGAGCTGGAGCCTGTGCTCCTGGTTATTTTCCACATGGGGGATATTCCGAGCCCTGGTGGTCCCGTTTTGGTTTGACTGTGCCAGCCTTGCCCCGTGCTCCTTCATCCCGATCCGATGTATTTCCCAAGTGCTGTATCGCTGACTCCAGGCTGTGTAGGGAGCCATCCTGGCCTGGCTGCTGGAGCTCCCTTCCAATTTAGCTGCCTGCTTGTTTGCTTTGTCATCTTTCAACGTGGTCCTTAATTCCAATCTGGATTTCCACTGTTTTTTTGGTTTGGCAGCATAACCTCTCCAGTCGGGAGGTGGAGGAGGCAGGGACCAGCAGCACGGCGAGGTTTTTTCCCTGCAGAGTACGGGGGCTCAGACACTTGGGAGTTGTCCTGGTCTCTCTTCTGGTGGAGCCTTGAAGCAGCCGGTCCCCAGAATGGACCTTCCTGGGTGTAGGGAGCCCTGAACACGTGGAGTTAGTGCTTGCCAGGCTCTTGTCTTGCGTGCTGAGAGGGAATTCTCTGGCTTCCCTGGGAACCTCGTGCTGCACTTAGCAGGATGTGTCCACTGAGGGTTGTTTGTCCTGGCCGGAGAAACAGGGAGGCTTCAAGCTGTGCTGGAACCTGATGGGAACCAGGAGATGAAGCTGACTTCCCTTGGTGTTTGGTTTGTTTGTTTCTTTTGAAGGGACCCACGTGTTCACGTTCCTTCTTGTCCTCATCATCCTGGTCTTTGCCAGGATTCTTCCATCAATGCAGACAGGACACAGACTGGGAGAGCTGAGCAACTCCTGCTCTCTCCTTGGTGTCCTCATCCCATCGTACTGTGGGGACACGTGAGCAAGCTGGGCAAGTCTCCAGTCCCAGCTGCAGCTCTCCAGCCGTGCCTTGATCTCAGGTGGGACCCTTAGACCGGATTCCGGCCATGCCAGAAGGCAGAGGCAGTGCCTGGTGGCGCAGGACGAGCACCTACAGGGTGTGAGCTCTGCCCTGGCTCAGCTCTGGGTTTGGTGTGGGGCTGCACGGGGCCCTGCGTGCTGGGAATGGCCCTGGAGCATCCAGCGCTCCACACTGGCTCTGGATTGTCCCAGCTGACCGTCTCTGGTTCAGAAGTGTTCTATGTGCTGGTCTTGAGGACAGCCCTGTCCATCCTTGGGTGTCCTGCTGCTGCCGTCCTGCGCCACAGGATGGTGCGGGAGAACTGTTTGTGCAGTTGGTGCAGCTGAACAGGGCAGTGGAGAAGAATGGGGCTCTGCTCCATCAGAAACTGCTGGGAGGGGAGAGACGGGAGTTCTCTGTTTGTGGTCAGTTTGTGGTGCGGCTGTGAGACAGCTCGTAGGGCGGTCCTGCAGGAATTCTGACCACGTGAGCGGGCAGCAGGGAGCACTGTCATAAAGGAGGTGAAACGGTTTTAAGCATCGAGGTGAGGGGAGAGCGATGAGTGTCCTGGTGAGCAGTGTGCAGGGATCTCTGGTCTCAGGTGAGGCTCCTGTTGTGAGCTCTGCTGGGAGAGCGGAGGTGGGAATTTCCAGAGCGTCTGGAAAACCAACCTGTTCATTCTCACAGAAATACCTGAAGGCATTTATGGAACCTCAGCCTTCCCGTTAACTTCTCTGTGACCATTTGACCATGGTTTCTGTTTCTCCTTCTAGGGATCAGCTGAGGCTCTGCAAAATGCCTTTATCCTTGCGCCATATTATGGGCTGTGCGGTACCTGCAGCGGTGGGACTTCTTGGCTGCTGGTGGATCTACTCCCGCAGAAAGAGGCGTAGAGTCTGTCCTGACCAAAGAGCAACAGGCCCCAGGACAGAGCAGCAGGAGGAAGTTGCAGGGGAGGAATCATCACCCAGACCAGCAGCAGGGGTTCCTCGAAGGCTGCCTCGTCTGTTGGAAGAGGAAAGGCCAGAGAATGAAAACGCTGGAGGATTTTCCGCGCCCTGCCAGCCTCAGGCAGCCGTGGCACCCAGGGGCTTGCAGCTCGCAGCAGCAGAGGTGAGCTGGGAGGGGACACCTCACCCTGGGGAGCTGGGAGGGTTTCCTTCTGGAAGGACCTGGCCGTTCCCTCCTGCCCTCCCTGGGCCACCCGATGCTTGTGGCCTCTCTTCCTTTTCTTGTGCATCACCCGCTGCTCCAGCACCAGCTCCCACAGCCGCCGCAGCATGGGGACAGCGTGGCCACGGAGCTGGACGACCGCTGTCCCCTCTGCCCGGGCAGCTGGGAGGTGGCAGCTCCGGGATGCCGTGCCTCCAACAGTTCTGCTCCCTGTGCATCCTGCGCTGGGCTGGATGCCCGAGTGCCTCTGCCAGACACGCTCCAGCACTTTGCACGTCTCTCTTGGCAGGACCCAGCGTCGGGCACCGAGGGAGCCAGCGCGGAGAGAAGCTCTGCTGCGAGGGATGGCGGCAGGAGCCAGCGGCCCCAGGCAGGGCCGGTGGAGGCAGCAGAAGGCTCCCAGTGCCCCATCTGCCTGCAAGGTGTTACAAATGCCTCCTACGTGGCCTACTGCCTGCACAGCTTCTGCTTTGGGTGCATCCAGCGTTGGGCCACGATGAGCAAGACCTGCCCCGTCTGCCGGCAGCCGTTGGAGCGCCTGCTGATCTCAGTGTGAGCAGATGACGAGTATGAGGAGCTCGTCCTTAGCCCTCCCAATCACGTGTGCAGGTGGACGGCCATGGGAAGGCCCTGCAGCCGCTTCCCACAGCAGCTCTACTACCTGCGCAGGCGGACCACCAGCAGAAGCCAGAGCCCAGCTGGCCATCACGCTGCTACGGACACACTCAATGAGTGTGTCTCAGAGCTGCTGCAGTCCCTCCGCTTCTACCTCCATCGCCTGCAGTGAACCCCCAGCTGCTTTCCAGGCCCTGTGGATATGGGAACAGTTCCCACTGTGTGTTTTGTGATGGACTGTGTTAAAAATAAAATGTGTTTTGTAGCATCTGATCAGGCACAGCGTGAGTTGTGTGGTGGGGTGGGGGTTTGTATTTATTTGAGGAACTGAATTACTTTGGACATGGTGTGTGTGATTGTGGAATCATGGAATGATTTGGGCTGGAAGGGACCTCATGGCCATTCAGTTCCACCTCCCTGCCGTGGGCAGGGGCACATTGCACTGGATCAGGTTGCTCCAAGCCCCATCCAACCTGACCTAGAACACCTCCAGGGAAGGGGCAGCCACCACTTCTCTGGGCAACCTGAGCGAGTGCCTCCCCACCCTCACAGGGATACATTTCTTTCTTGAGGTCTCATCTCAATGTCCCCTCTTTCAGCTGAAAGAGGATGTCCTGAGTGATAAGGGACCTTCTTCTGATATCAAACTTAAACCTCCCCTGGCACATCTTCCTGACATTCCCTTGGGTGGACAACATATCATGTGGCCCAGTGTGTCTCAAGAACCCATCACCCAGTAGGAAGGGACAGGCCATGAAGGGGGCTGTGAGGTCACTTCTGCTTCTGGGGGGAACAGGCCAACAGCAGGAACATGGCTGGGAAAGAGACTGTGAGGTCACCGATTTCTGAAGCAGCTGATAGCTCAGCCCTTGACCCCTGGCTGGGATTTGTGCTTTGAAGCTCACATCTGGCAGTGTCTCTGACAGACCAGCAGAAGGCACCTGGTTGGCTCATTGGCTATGAGATCCCATAGAAAAGTCGGGTCATAAACTGCTGGGGTCAAAGAAGACGTGGGTCATAAAAGAACTGGGGCGTAGAAGAGTTGTTGCATAGCAGTTTCATAGAAAGATCGAAGGAGAGTCAGATCCCAGGAGGGTCGGGGCCATAGAAAAATCATAGAAGATTTGGGTCAGAGAAAGGTTGTAGAAGAGTCAGGTGATAGAAGAGTTGGGTCTTAGAAGGGTCATAGATGAGTCAGGTGATACGAGGTTTTGGATTATAGAAGGGTCAGAGAACAGTCACGTCATGGAAGGTTCAGGTCACAGAAGGGGGTGGTCACTGAATGGTCACAGAAGTGTCAGGTGGCAGAAGAGTCATAGAAGTGTGGGGTCATAGAATATTTAGGAGCTGGGTCATTAAAGTGTAATGGAAGAGTTGGGTCATGGAAGGGTCGGGTCAGAGGTGTATAGAGGTCATAGAAGTGTCATAGAAGAGTTGGGTCATTGAAGGCTCATGTGACAGAGGGACTGAAGAAGACTCAGGGTATAGAATAGTTATAGAAGAGTTGGCTGATAGAAGGTGTCGTGTCATAGAAGAGTAACAGAAAAATGAGGTCACTGAAGAGTAGCGTCATAGACAATGTTTCATAGAAGGGTCTTAGAGGTGTAGAGTCATACAAGGGTCAGGTCATAGAAGGGTGGTAGAATGGTCAGATCATAGAAGTGTTGGGTCAGAGAAGAGCTGGGTCATAGTAGTGTTAGGTGATAGAAGTGTCAGGTCACAGAAGGGTCACAGAAGAGTTGGGTCGTAGAAGAACTGAGTCATAGAAGAAAAGGATCATAGAAAAGTTGGGTCAAAGAAAGGTGATAGAAAAGTGGGATTGTAGAAGAGCAGGTTCACAGAAGAGTGATAGAAGTGTTGGGTCACACAAGAGTCTGTTCAGAGTAGAGGTATAGAAAAGTCGAATAATTCAAGAGTTGGGTCTTTAAAGAGTCGCATCACAGAGGGGTGACAGGAGAGTCAGGTTATAAAATATTCGTGAAAGAGTTGGGTCATGTGAGAGTCAGGACATAGAGGGGCCCAAACCAAGAAAGCTGGGTCATAAAAGTGGCGTTGTGGGCTACACAGAGAGGGAACCAGGACTGGCAGCCAGGACAGCCTGGAGACGCTCTCCTGGGGAAAGAGAGGTCCCTGGAGAAGAGCAAGTGCTCTGCAGCCTCCCACAGCAAAACTCTTCAGCTGGACACTGGTGTTTTCATCTCTGAGTCACTTTCTTGGTCACGTTCTTAAGAGAAACTTAAGCAGAAGCCCTAAGCCTTCAGGCCCTGCCCTGAGGAGATCCCTTTGCTCTATGGAAAGGCTGTTGTGGAGGCAGCTCTGTCCCACAAGTGCCCACTGCCTGTCCCTGCCTGCGGGCACAGCACTGCCACGCAGCACCGCTGTGACCAAGCTCAGAGCCCTCAGGCCTTCCAGCAAGGCAAGGAGTGAGGAGGAGAGTGTGGAAGTGGAGAGAGAACAGCTCTGGGAGATCAAGCGCTGGTGCCTGGCAGGGCTGCCGTGCTGGGAATCTTTTCCCCTCCACCCATGACTACAGGAACTGTCCCTGCAGCTCCAAAAAGGCCTTGGAGGAAAGAGATCAGGAAAGAAAAGTCCTTGAATATCCCTTTATTTTGTTGAAAAACACAGAGTGCAACTCCTCATTTACACAGATAATCAGTAAGAAAAGCGAAGAAGACCGTGAATTAAAAACAGAATTACCACATTATCCCAATTTAAAAACCAGTAACACCAACAACAAACACAAAGAAGCTGGTCTCGGCCTGATGTGAGTTGCAGGATAACTGCTATGCAGAAGGTGATGAGCAGTTCATTGCTTCAGAGAACCATCCAGGTATCAGTTTCCACACTGCACCCTTGAGCTGCTGGTTCCTCAAGCTGTAGATGAGGGGGTTCAGTGCTGGAGGAACCACTGAGTACATAACTGACACCACAAGGTCCAGGGATCGAGAGGAGTTGGAGGGAGGCTTCAGGTAGGCAAATGCTGCAGTGCTGATAAAGAGGGAGACCACTGCCAGGTGAGGGAGGCACGTGGAAAAGGCTTTGTGCCGTCCCTGCTCAGAGGGAATCCTCAGCACTGCCCTGAAGATCTGCACGTAGGACACCACAATGAAAACAAAAAAGCCAAAAAATAAACAGGCACTAACATCAAGAAGCCCAACCTCCCTGAGGTCAGAGTGTGAGCAGGAGAGCTTGAGGATCTGAGGGATTTCACAGAAGAACTGTTCCACAGCATTGCCCTGGCAGAGGGGCAGGGAAAATGTATTGGCCGTGTGCAGCAGAGCATAGAGAAACCCAGCGCCCCAGGCAGCTGCTGCCATGTGGACACAAGCTCTGCTGCCCAGGAGGGTCCCGTAGTGCAGGGGTTTGCAGATGGCAACGTAGCGGTCGTAGGACATGATGGTGAGGAGAAAATACTCTGCTGAAATGAAAAAGGCAAACAGAAAGACTTGAGAAACACATCCTGAGTAGGAGATGGCCCTGTTGTGCCAGAGGGAATTTGCCATTGATTTTGGTACAGTGGTGGAGATGGATCCCAGGTCAAGAACAGAGAGATTGAGGAGGAAGAAGTACATGGGGGTGTGGAGATGGTGGTCACAGGCGATGGTGGTGATGATGAGGCCGTTGCCCAGGAGGGCAGCCAGGTAGATGCTGAGGAAGAGCCAGAAGTGCAAGAGCTGCAGCTCCCGTGTGTCTGCGAATGCCAGGAGGAGGAACTGGGTGATGGAGCTGCTGTTGGACATCTGCTGCCTCCGAGCATGAGACACTGCCCAACATGGAGAAAACAAGAACAAGTTAGGAGAGACTTCTTTCAGCAAAATCAAAGCCATATCCCACAGGATATTGCCCCAAACTGTCTCTCTCCATGAAGGAAGACCTTTGGCAGGCCCCTTTCACAAGGTCTGCTTGCTCCTCGTTGGAGAAGGAGGCTGTAATGTTGGCTGTGCAGGAGTCAATGCTGCCCTACAGCAAAAGGGGAACGGAACACAGGGTGATCTTAGGATGAATCCACTCCTGATATCAAAGAGCTTTCCAGCATTGTTGCTTCCAATTCACCTGACTTCAGAGCAGAGCTGAGGAGATTTTGCTTTGTGTTTTGTGTTCTGGTTGCCCCAACACAGCTCAGGATGGTTTTGATGCAGAAACTCCTGGCTTTTCCACTTCACCCCAGGTGAAGTCTCTTGTGTCCTGACACCAAACAGGCTGTCCCTTCATGCAGAGTGAGCACAGCCGGTCTGTCTATCAGCCCTGGTCTCCGCTGCCCTGTGCTGGAGGACTTTTGCACTTGGGTGTTCCCCCAAAAGGAACTGGCACTGCTGGGAGCAGAGGAATCCGGTTTCCCAGTGCAGATCTCGAAATACCCTCATGCTTCCTACCTGAGGAGGATCTCAGCTCTCCCCTCCCATCCAGGGACTCAGAGGGCTCATTGCTGCTGCCCCCACATAGAGATGATGAGCAGCACTTCCGTGGACTTAGTGCTGAGATGTCTTCTCCATGGGACTGCTAGATGACAGACAGATACCATAGGAGAGCCGTGCCCTTCTGGAGGGCAGCCTGAAGCACAACAGGACCCTGCAAGCAAAGAATCAGAGGCCACAAATGTGGGGTGTCCTGAAAGGAGAATCTGCTCCTTTGCACTGCCTGAGCCTGCCGATTAGGAGAGGGATTGGACTCTTTACTCCCACGGCTACACCTGCATGGCAGGACCCACAGGACTGGTCTCTGAACTGCAGCTTAACCCCAGCCCCATCCCAGAAGGTCCAGTGATAAGAACCAGGTGAGCAAAGATAGGAGAGGGAAGAGGGAGACATGCACAGTGCTGCTGCAGAGGGAGTCCGCAGAGACACAGACAGTCAGGGGTTTGGTAATTTCTCCTTTGAAGTGATGAGGGTGCTGAGACAGTGATTGACCACCCGGCCTGAAGATGAGACGTGGGAGAGGAGAGCATGGGTGTGCTCCATGGCAGATGCCTGCACTGCAGGGGATGGCAGGGAGGTGCCTCAATCCCCCTTCCCATGGTGCTAATGGGAGCAAATCTTTCATCCCTGCCCACGTCTCTGCTGCCTGGAGCTTGTCCCTGCCGGAGGCTGTTTCTCTGTCCCTGTTTCTCTGTCCCTGTCTGTGCTCACAGAGCCCACCGCACCCTCTGTGTGCTCAGCTCTGCCCTGCAGACCTCTCCTGGCAGCGGGACACTGCTCAGGGGCATCGCTGGGTGTGCAGGGGCTGAGGAGCAGATCAGACAAATCCTAACGGGAGCTGGAATCCCAGTGCATTTCAAGAACAGAGAAATAAATTCCCATCCCCACTGCCCCTCCAGCACCAGCAGTGGAAACCTGAAAGCACTGACTCCATTGCTTCCAGGCAGATGCTGCCTCGATGTTGTTCTTCATAAACATCCTCTGCAAGTGCCATGGGGGTGACCTGGAGCTGTGAGCAGCCCTGACGCACACACCACCCTCTTGACAGTAGAAGGACCCTGTTCTGCCCTGCTGGTGGTCACTCCTTCCTTCCACAGCTTCTCCCACAGTGCCATGGGCAGATCCCCGGGCAGGCTGAGCGCTGACCCTGGCAGGTGGCAGAGTCCCTTCACCAGCACACAGACCCCTATGGTGCAGGGACCCTGCTCTCAGGGACAGCCCGGGGCACCCCTGGCTGCACCCCATGGTTTCACAGCACTTCCAAAGTGCCTCACAAGAGCCCCCTCCTCACAGACCCCATGAGCTGGGGGCTGTGCAAGCTTTGGGAGATGACATCAGGATCCACACCTGCATTACCCTGCACCCAGACTCACCGTGTCCAGGACTGCAAAGACTTCTCCTCCCATCATCTCTCAATCATCCTCCCGCTCCTGACCACCTTTAAGCTCTCTCCGCCTTGCTCGTCTCTCTGACAATCCATGGCAGTGCCCAAGAGCCCAGCCCAGCTCAGCAGCAGAGGAGCAGCCCAGAGCATTTTAATGACCCTCTGGTGGGTTTGATACTGAGTCCTTGAAGCTTAACCTTGAGAGGAACTGAACAAACTTCTTGAGAAGTCAAAGTCAAACTCCAAACTTTCTTGCACTGTTAATGGGTCCCACTGAGGGCACCGCTGAGAAAGCATCTCCAGGGCCCAGTTAGAACAGAAAACTGGAGGCAGTCATGAAAGATTGGGAAAAACAAGTTAATGGTGGCTCTGATGTTGAGTCAACCTGGATGTGTTTCATTAATCCAAAGGGCCAAGACCTGACCCCTTTAACCAAAAAGCCAAGCCCTGACCCCAGTCCCTGGAAAGGGATATCCTGCCCTCACTTATTCCTCAGGGCTCTTCCTGGGCAGTGGGATGTGGAGATGTGCAATGCCAAGGGCCGGACTTTGGAAAAACACCTCCCAGGCTCCTGGGTGGGAATGAGGAGGCCATGAGACTCTGGTGCTGTAAGGATGACATGTTTCCTCCTTGGCATTTGCATCAGAGACAACAGCCATAGCCAAGGAGAGGAAGACTGGTTCTGTTGGGGGATTTCAGCCTTGCCAGAACCCTTGACTAACTCCGCCACAGGCAGTGGTGTCCCGTGCCTCTGCCTGCAGGCTGTAGACATCCACCCTGCCGCTGCACCTTGCTCTCATCTGAGCATCTTCCTTCCTTTACTGATAACTCTCTGTCCTCCTTGGCTGTTCCTTGAAAGACAAAGCCCTGGGCTGGTCCAGCCTCTCTAGGCCCGAGCAGTTGTGCAGCAGCGCTCATGCACTGCAGGGAAGCTCCAGCCATGGGGCAAAATCACAAAAGAAGTGATGTTGAAGGAATACTCATAATTCTGGAACCAAGAGCTCATCTGCTGTGCTGGGTTTTTCCATCAGTCACCCCACAATGCACTGAGTGTAAGCCACGATTTGGCATCCACCAAGCAAGCATCAGTTATCAAGCATCCATCATGGAAAAGCATAATTTGCAAGGAGAAGTGAAAGAAAGATGATCAAAATCCGTGCTTGGGGTAGAAAGCTTTTCAGTTTCATATTGAAAGGAGCTGGAATGTACGTAGATGAGGGTCTGATAAAGAGCTAACATTGGAGAGACGGTTTGGGAAGAACAGCTGATACATTTTTGCAAGGAAAGGAATCCAACTCAGTGGATTCTTGATGGATGAGGAATTAAATATTGACAAAACCAACGGGCTCTTAACAAGGTGGGGGAGAGGGTGATGGACTCCTGAGAAACTCAGCCCACACTTAAACCTTCTCTGGAACCCTCACTCGAACCGGAACCCAAACACTGACTAACTCACACCTATCCCCGACCCTACCCTATCTTCCCAGGCCAACAGCCTCAATGGAACCACACCAGTAATTTCATGGCATTCCAGGGTTACCATGGCAAAAACATCCTAACAATCTCAAATGTGCTTCTAGAGGCAGCACAACTGGGGCTGATGAGTATCCTCATATTATCTTGTCATTCCAGTTCAAGGCCTGGGAGCTTAAGGAACTGCCCTGTGCTTCCCCACGATCTGCAGGCACCACTTTGCGCCACCCAAGCTACTCTTTTGGGTCAAATGAACCACTTTTCAGTTTTTATCGACACGTGATTGTGACAGATGCCCAGGCTGCAGATGGGCAGTTCCTCGTCGAGTAGAGCCTCTGTTTCTCCCGACACTGATAGTCCTATGTGTGTCACAGAAGGAATCACCCCACAGTGCCTGGATTTGCCCATGGTTGCTTCAGCCCACGCCGTTGCCTCTTCGTAGCCTTTCTGATTTGAATATCCGTGTGGGAAAACACCTCACCGTCCTGATCCCGGCTTTGTTGGACACCCTAAAATGGCCACCTGTAGGTTGCTGAGTTTCAGAGTAGGAAATCATGAAACTGCATGAGCCTCACCCAAGGGCAGGAAGGGTTGTTTGAGATCCCATTTTATTACAGAGACACTATGAGACAGGCCAGCCCTGATCAGTGTCAGACACCCTTCTGGAAGGGCTCCAGGTGGCACAAAGTAGGTGCCCACCTCACACACAGTGATGCAAGTGCAAACAGTTCTGTACCAACCACGATAACCATGAATTGGTGGATGATGTGATTGAGAGCAGCCCTGCGGAGAAGGACTTGGGGTGCTGATTGATGAGAAGCTCGACATGAGCCGGCAATGTGTGCTCACAGCCCAGAAGGCCAACCATGCCCTGGGCTGCATTCAAAGCAGTGTGGCCAACAGGGCGAGGGAGGGGATTCTGCCCCTCTACTCTGTTCTTGTGAGACCCCACCTGGAATCCTGTGTCCAGCTCTGGAATTCTCAATAGAAGAATGATATGGACTTGTTGGAAGACGCCCAGAGGAGGCCATGAAGATGATACAAGAGCTGGAGCACTTCTGCTATGAGTTCAGCCTTAGAAAGTTGAGGTTGTTCAGTCTGGAGAAGACTGCAGGGAGACCTTATGGGGCCTTCAGATACCAGAAGGGTGCTCCAGGAAAGTTGGGGAGAGACATTTACAAGGGCATGGGGGGACAGGAAGAGGGGGAATGACTTCAAATTGCAGCGGAGAAGATTTAGATTAGACATTAGGAAGAAATTCTTCACCATGAGGGTGGTAAGCATTGGCCCAGGTTTCCCAGGGAAGTTCTGGATGCCCCATCCCTGGAAGGATTCAAGGAAAGATTGGATGGGGCTTTGAGCAGCCTGGTCTGGTGGGAGGTGTCCCTGCCTATGGCATTGGGGTTGGAACTGGATGATTTTTGAGGTTGCTTCAAACCCATAACATTCTATGATTCTATGTTTGCAGCTGGAGTCCTTCACCCCACGGCAGGCTGGGTGCTGGAGTCCTTTGCCCCAAAGCATGCTGGGAGTTGGAGTCTTTCACTCCATGGCATCCTTTTCCCTTTTCCCATGAGGAGCTCCTGTCTCCTCACTTGGCTTTGTCTCCCAGCCCCGGACTTCAGCTCAGAGCTTTGTCTGTGCATCTGACCAACCCCTGGGGCTCCAGCGGAGCGGCCTTCTCCTTTCCACCTCAGGGGACCCTGGGACAAGGAAGTCCCAAGGACAGGGAAGGACACAGTTACACACAAGGGTCCCCTTTTCCATGACAGGCACTGGGGCTGCAAGAACAAACTTCCACTCACCAGTCAGGAAAGTAATGGAGCAAAAGACCCCAACAATCAAGCAACTGCTGCTCAGGAAGGGTGTCCTGAGCTCTGGTGCCCCGTAGGGTATTTTCTGAGGGCCAGTGAGAACCCTTTAGGGCAACAAAGGAGTTCAGGGAAGTAAGGGAAGAAACCCTGGAGACATGACAAGGGCATTTTTCCACAGCGGAAGGGAGAGAAAACTTTCTGGTTCAGTCAGATCAGTTGGGTGGGCTGAGATTTGAGGACCATCTCAACAGTAAAGGCACAGCCACACAACAACCATAGACCCAGAAGAAGGAGGGTGTTACAAGAGATATGAAACTTCTGCAATATTCCTGCTATAGCAGCCACAAAGAGATGAAAAATTGCAGAAATTAAAAGCAAACAGATTCCCATGTGGCATCTGCAAAGCTTCTGCACTTACGAATGAAAACCCATCATGATCTATGAAAGGAATTGATAGAAGGGTTTACACGTTGGGTTCCGTGTCTCCTACAAGTGGAGCACAGCGCAGCTGCACAAGTAGGCACCGAGTTCCTTCTCTGGATCTCAGGATCAGGTGTTCAGGAAGGCGCCTTTTCACACTTGTTGGGAGCTCAGCATCACTTCTGTTCTGCTCCGAAACCTCAGACCGTTGTCACTGCTGGAGATGCAGGGTTCTTTTCCACTGCAGACCCCTAGATCCTCTAAAGAGTTTTCAAGTTACTGAATTTCTGGGAATGGATGGGATTTAAGAGAAAATACAACCCCCCCGTCCCCCAGGATTTAGGAGCAGCTCATTGCCCAGGCCTTCTGCAAGCCAGCCCCCAGCAGCACCGACTGCATCTCCTCGACAGCCAGCTGGTGCGTTACAAATTGGTGTCTGTGAATCCGGATTTGGAGTCTGGCAGAGGCTTTGCCTTGACAAGATGGGTGCCCCCTTCCAGCTGTCCCAAGTGCAGGGCACTGGGTTCTGTTTACAGTTTGTAGCTCAAGAGAGGTGGCTCTGGGAGGTCAAACAGCAACTGTTCATGCTGTCTGTGCTCCAGTTCACCTCAAAGAAAGGCATGGAGACAGAGCTTAGGCTGGAGATGCATGAGGAGGTGAAAAGGACTGAGTCATGTCCCTCCACCGTGGGGATCTACATTTGTGCTGGTGTGATCTCAGTGCCTAAAACATTGGATTCTGACCAAGGAAGCCTTCAGCAATGACCACTAACACAAACAACCCTTCCTGCCCTTGGGTGAGGCTCATGCAGTTTCATGATTTCCTACTCTGAAACTCAGCAACCTACAGGTGGCCATTTTAGGGTGTCCAACAAAGCCAGGATCAGGACGGTGAGGTGTTTTCCCACCTGGATATCCAAATCAGAAAGGCTACAAAGAGGCAAAGGTGTGGGCTGAAGCAACCATGGGCAAATCCAGGCACTGTGGGGTGATTCCTTCTGTGAGACACGTAGGACTATCAGTGTCGGGAGAAACAGAGGCTCTACTCCAGCCCTCACCAATATTTCACCACTCAGCTTCTCCCACAGCATCCATGCACCTCGTGTGTCAGCATCTCCTTGATGCTGACCCAGCTTCGCTGGGTGCTCGGGAAACTCCTGTGCTGATCAGGAGTCGGTCTAGGAGGGAGAAAGCCATGCCCCGAGGATTTGCTTTCCAGGGCTCACTGCTGAGCTCCGCAATTCTTCCATTCAGGCACCCAAAAGCATTTCCAATCCACAATCCAACAGCTGACAACTACTTTTTCTCAGCTCTAAGCCAATTCCCCTCAGAAGGAGTGAGGTGCACACAAGGCATCGGCAGCAGCCTCGAGGATCCCCTCAGCCTGTGTTTTGCCAAGGGACGCTTGCTCTCCTCAGCCAGACTGGGGCACAGGCGTGAAACCATGAACCCCAGCTGGCTGAGAGATGCTCCGAGCAGGGTCTGTGT
>NW_026527860.1:1155076-1178492 GCF_017976375.1 Cuculus canorus | reverse complement strand
TCAGGGTGAATAAAGCAGCCTGTGCTCACCGGCTTAATCTTTGTGGTAGTTCTTGGGCTTTTATTTTGTCAGACTTTCAACAGAGCTCAGTGGCCGCTAAAAAGCCTTTGAAACAAATATGTCTTCACCGATTAATTCAAATTAGCAAAGTTACAAATTATTTTCATACAACAAGGAAAAACCTGCACTGTGGCCAAATGATCAAATTCTGAACTTTCCCTACGTTGGCTTCTTTCTTTTTTTCAATTTCTCCACTTTTTGGCTGGTTTTGAGGTTCTGGGTTCAAGCTGGTGTGGGTATGTTGAAACATCCTGAAGGAGCAAGTGAGGAAACAAACAAATTCGGAAATAGAATCAGGCAGGCACATGAGAATTGCCTCTATACTTGTGTCCGGTGCACATTTATATTCTTGCTGAGTTTTTATGAAAATTATAAGTTTGCTGCAAATTATGAATAATCGCGAAAATGTACCTGCTGTAACAAAGGAAGCATTCTTCTTGGAAAGGGAACATAGTCCCCTTTGAGAGTTTTCTTGCTGTAGTCTGAAAAGAGAAGTGGTACCGACATAGGGATGTTGGTGGATGAGAAGCTCAACATCAGGCGGCAACATGCACTTGCAGCCCAGAAAGCCAAGAGTGTCCTGGGCTGCATCCAAAGCTGTGGGACCAGCAGGGCCAGGGAGGGGGTTCTGCCCCTCTGCTCCTCTCTGTGAGACCCACCTGGAGCCCTGTGTGCAGCTCTGGAGTCCTCAGCACAGGAAGGACACGGAGCTGGTGGAACGAGTCCAGAGGAGGCCATGGAGACGATCCAAGGACTGAAGCAGCTCCTGCGCAAGGACAGGCTGAGAGAGTTGGGGTTCTTCAGACTGGAGAAGAGAAGGTTCCAGGGAGACCTTAGAGCAGCTTTCAGTGCTGAAAGGGACTCCAGGAAAGCTGAGGAGGGGCTCTGGATCAGGGAGGGCAGGGACAGGATGAGAGGGAATGGTTTTAAACTGAAAGAGGGCAGATTGAGATGGGATCTTAGGGAGAAATGTTCTCCTGTGAGGGTGGGGAGGCCCTGGCCCAGGTTGCCCAGAGCAGTGGTGGCTGCCCCATCCCTGGAGGGGTTCCAGGCCAGGTTGGATGAGGTCTTGTGCGATCCGATCCAGGAGGAGGCACTCCATGATTCTATCATTCTCTGATAATAACCTTGGATATTAGAAAATGGGAAAGACTTTGAGTACCACAAAACACGATTCTATGCATTCAGCCCAGAACAGAAATTTCTACATGTACCCTTATAGTATACCACTCAGACTGGGTTCTGACTAATTAGCCCTGTCAGAATGGTGTAACGGGGCTAGAGAGTAGCAGGGAGATAAATGTAGGTGCGTTCGGGGTTGTTTCCGTTTTGGTAAGATAGGTTTAAAATATTGAGATTTTGAAGCTAAATTATTATGGTCAATATACACACCTCGAAGCAGCTAATGTGCAGAGATCTTTGAAAAACTCAGCCCAAAGTCAGTGGCACATGATTAAATCCTTTCTAAAGGATTAATGGACTCTTAATGTGCAGGCCATGGTGCAGCCATCACCTCAAAAGCTCCATCCCTGGAGGTGTGCCAGGCCAGGTTGGATGGGGCTTTGATCACCCTAATCCAGTGGGAGGTGTCCCTGCCCATGGCAGGGGGTGGAACAGGATGGGCTTTGAGGTCCCTTCCAACTCAAACCCTTCTAGGATTCTGTGATTTTATGATTCTAAGATCAGGTTCAAAAATCACTACATTCCTCCAAGGCTTCTCAGATATTTCCTACGTTTCTTATCAGTCTCCCCATTTCTTTGGGACAAGTTGTGGCGCACTGCTCTAATTCTCCCACAAGAGAAGACGCTGAGCAAACCTCGGAAAAATTCCTGAGCAGCTGTTATAAAAAACGCATAGCCTTTGTGTTGGATGACATCATGTTTGTCATGCTGAAAAGTGTTCTTTATAGCCTATTTTTATAGGCCTAGAAACCTATTTCTATGTATTCTTTAATTTATTTTTGAAAGCAAAGCTGTGATTGTTCTGTGCCCTTTATGGTCGGAGAAACAGTGTAAGCCGGGATGCATTAACCGGCTTTTCTATCACCGAGTGCAGAGAACCGGGATTTCACTTAGAACATCACCTCCAGGCAGAGCTGCAGCCCTGTCTATAGGTGATGACATCTGAGGGGTTTGAGAGTGGGAGTTGTTCAGCATATGCTTGAATCGCTGATGGCAGAGAAAGCGCGTTCAGCAGCAGGAGCAAGGGAGCTGTTGGACCAGGAAACATGGCAAGAGATCAGGATGTGTCTCACCTGAACAGCCCCTCATTCTGGATTAGAAATCAGTTCCTGAAAATGAATGCAAATTGGCAATGCTAGAATATTCTGTGATTTCATTTCTGGCTTTATAATAAATGCATTAGCAGGAAAAGCAAGGTCGGGGGAGAATCTCTGAAGAAGAAAACGGACGCGGAGCATGGGCGGATGTTTCACAGAGGCGATGCCAGTGTGACTGCCACAATACTTGCTGGGACTGTGTCATAATCATTCTTATAATAGTTTTAATATCTTCCCGACACAGCAGTCCGTTTCCCCATAGATAATTAAGCATTTGTCTGTACGGTTCACTATGCAATCCTGATTCGTTGATGGTGGTCCACAACTGCGATAAAATTTTCCACCCCAGAGGATGATGAGTGCCTTGCAGGTCCCCATCGTCATTTAATTCATATACTACAGGGAATGCCTGCATTTCCATGCCACTATGCAGGCTCTGATCTCCAGCCTCTATGGCATCTGCTGCAATTTTCTGCCAATTGATACGGTTTAATATTCTTCGGTTTGGCCGCGAGCCTTTCTGGCTGATGCTTAACTTACTTTCGCCACACGGTGTCGCTATAGGGTCACAAACGGTCGAGGCGGCACCGGAGTCCTCATTTCCCCATGGAGAGTCCGAATCAAGAGGGGCGGCGGAGGGTTGAACCTCCGCCTCCTCTTGTTCAGTACAAACAGTACCACAAGCATTATTCGTGGTATTTTCATTTAAATTATGAGATGCCGGTCCGCAGACCTTTACTGGATACCCTGGGGACGGCACGGAAACATAATCGTTTCCCAAAGGAATCTTTCCCGGCATATTATCGGGCCCTTCTAGTTTTTGCGTAGCTATTGCTGCTCAATGTTTTTCTACCTTGTAACGTTTTATACAATTTGTAATCTCTCTCCAAGCTTTCTTCACAGTTTTATCATCATCTATAACTGCCTCCCACGGGATGTTCCCAAATTTGCGCCATTCACTTTCCTCAAATATCTCATCCGGATCCTTAAAACATCCCTTAGTTTTTCCTAAGGCAATGAGGCCCGCAAGTTGTTTGAGATATTGTGAGTCAAGTCCTCGCTTCTCTAAGAAGCGTTGTAATATTTCATAAGCCACTTCTTCATCCATTTCTGGCCAGAAAAAAAAAACCCAAACCCTTATATATTTGTAAAGTCTTACATGCAGCCCTGTTCCGTCTTATCTCTCCAAAGCCTTATGATGTTGGGCGGCGGATCCCTTTTGGACGATCCAGGTGTTCGGACTAGAGCGCAGCGATCCCTAACGAAATCATAAGCTCTTAATCTTCACCCTCTGGTTGCTGCATCCCGGTGCTTTTTCCGACTCTTACGTGTAGCCCTGTTCCGTATTATCTCTCCAAAATCTTATGATATTCCATCTTATCTCTCCAAAGGCTTATGATGTCGGGCGGTGGATCCCTTTTGGACGATCCAGGCATTCAGACCAGAGCACGACGATCACTAATGAAATCATAAGCTCTTAGTCTTTCCCCTCCGGTCACTGCATCCCAGAGCTTTTCCCGGCTTCCTCGACCGACAAGGATCCCTCTGTTCAGGCGCCCCCCTGTTGTTGTGAGGGAGGTTCAGAGGCCCTTGTTTTTTGTCGAGAAAGGAAGACGTGCACAACCCAATATGAGTTATAAGCAGGCTCCGTTTATTGCCTTCAGATAGCTCAGTTATATACAGCGTGAGTTAATTATGCCTACTAGTCCTACTCTGATTGGCGAAGCCTAAGGGTTAGGTTTTTGCATGAGTCCTCCTACTTGCAGTTTCAGCTTAAGCTGGTTTCTCCCTAAGGTTATTTATGAAACTAGTCAAGGTCACAGTGTCCTTGCCAGTTCGCGCTATCAACATGATTGTGCAGCTTCTCGGTACTCCTCCATTCGGTCTCTTGTGCAGGCCGATGCCTTGCTGGAATGTAGCATTTTTAAAGAGCCATGTCCTTGTTCTTCGAGCCATTCTCCAACACAGTGGGATGTCCCTGCCCATGGCAGCGTGGTTGGAATTAGATGATCTTTAAGGTCCCTTCCAACCCTAACTATACTGTGATACTACTATAATAAGTTTGGGTTTCCTACAGCTCCTTCTGCCACCCTGGGCAGTGTTCTTGGATGTCAGAATCCCTCAGCATCTCTGCTGCAGTCGGGGAGAACAGAGGGAGTTCTGTGAGTTGAGAGCATTGCCTGGAGAGCATTTTTGGAGGAGGAACTGGGTGATGGAGCTGCTGTTGGACATCTGCTGCCTCTGGTCGTGGGGCACTGTCAGAAAGGAAAGGGCAGAGACAAGTTACAGGACACTTCTCTGAGACAAACCGAAGCCGTTTCTCATTCCCCTCCCCTGCTGCTCACACCCGTTCCCTTTTCTGAGAGCCTTTCCTTCAGCCCTGTGCCTGCAGCCCTGCTTGGTGCCGGCTGAATGTGCCGGGAGGAGCAGGACCTCTGCCCGCTGGCTGCGAGGAGTCAGCCCTGCTCTGCAGAACGGGGTCATGGGGACGGTGGGGACAGGGGACACTGTTGGGGATCAGCTTTGTCCTGGGGAACTGCTCCTGGTGCAGAAGGGCCTGTCAGCAACTACACTCCCAGGGATGAGGAGCTGAGAGGGCAGAAGGCAGGCTGAGAGGTTTGGGTTTATACAGCTCCTTCTGCCACCCTGGGCAGTGTTCTTGGATGTCAGAACCCCTCAGCATCTCTGCTGCACTCAGGGAGAACAGAGGGAGCCCTGTGAGCTGAGAACATTGCCTGTGGCTCAGTGCAGAGGGAGGGGAGCTGCTCTGTCCCTCGCTCTTGGTCTCCCCTGCCCTGGGCTTGCACTTTTCAGAGGCAGATTAATTACACTTCCATATTCATCTTAAAAGCCACCAGGATCTGCTGAAAGCAGACAAAACCACTGCCGAGCACTCAGTGTCCAACCCTTTCCCAAGGTCTCAGCATTCTACTTTCAGCCCAGGACACACACAGCTCATTTCACAAAGCCAACAGCATTTCCTTGGCTGCAGCATCTCTGTGCTTTTCCACAGATATTCAGGTAACACAAACGTGTGATAGGAGAGGTTTGCATCCTGGAGAGCTGCTCAGTGCCTGGGAGAAAACCTCAAGGAAAGCCAAGTGTCCCGATGGTGATCTCTCAGTACAGAATGATCTGCTAATTCCTGAGGAATGCACTGCCCACAGCCCCATAGAAGATCAGTGCCTGACTCTGCAACTCCCATCCCCAGAGACCCCGGCAGGGAGAAGAAGAGAAAAATAGCAAGACTAGAGACAAGGGGAGAACCAGGGAGAAAGAGAGTGAGGGTCTGGCTGCGAGAGGCCAGGGCAGAGGCAGCCGGGCACACAGACAGCGTTCCCCTTCCTGAGCTGTGCTCACCCCCTCCCAGACACCAACCTTGCCGGGCAGTTGCTCTCAGGCATGGAGTTGCAGAAGAAGGAGTTTCTGAAAGCAGCCGTTGCTGCGGCAGGCAGTCTCCAGCTGAATTGCAAGGTGAAGCAGTGCTGGGCTCAGCTGGAGAGGGCTGCGTAGAGCTGTACCGAGTGCCTGTAAAACACAAACACTCTGGACCTTTTAATAAGTACTGGGATTAGGTGGCTTTTAATGTAGATCGACTTCCTGGAAAGCAACAGGTTTGGGTTTGTCCTGTTTTGGAAGGTTATAGACAAGTTCTCTAAAAACTGTTCAAGTTCTTAGAAACCAAATGCCTCCTCTCGCAGCCAAATCCTCGCCCCACCCGACGAGGCCTCCAGACCTTCCATGTTCTGTTTCTTTAGGACAGCCCTTGAAGAGAACTGGGTATTGAGTAACCGAGCTGGGTAACTAAAGCTTCTGGACAGAGAGTTGAACTAAACCAGCTGTGGAAAGCCTGTCTGGGAATGAGTAGAAGGAAGAGGACTTCCCAGCAGCACTTAGAAAGCGTCCTCCAGTGAGAGGCAGAGTATTGCCAGCAGCCAGCTGCCTGGTTCTTGCCATCACCTTCTTTCTGCTTTGGCAACACAGGTGCTGCTGGCAACCGGCAAAGAGGGTTCCTGTAGGAGAGGCAAGCGCTGTGCGAGCATAGCTGTTGCCTCGCTGCCTCTGTGCATTGCCACAAGACTCTCCAGGACCCTTTTGGAAAGGGCCTTTTTCTGTCAGATCTTCCACTCATTACGCTTCATGCTTTCGCCTTCCCTTTCCTGCAGTTTCCCAATCCAGCCAGTTTGTGCACGTTCAGACGGTGAAGGCGTATGTCTAATGTTAAGTGTTATCCCCTTTTGGATAAGGAGAAGGGACCGATCCTGTGGATCACCGGGGACACAAAGTCCTGTAAGCAGTCTCAGTAGTTGGACACATCAGGTGGATTACCCCATGTGTACCCCAGCGCCGTTTATTAAAGGAATACCTGCTTAATAATCAAATTGGCACTGAATATTGACTTTGGCTTTTCACGGCATCAAAGTCAAGCCTCCCGGTCCCACCATGGGGACTGCCTCGGCCCAGCGTGGCTGGCAGAAGTGAACACGGACCGAGTGCTCTGCTGGGCTGGAGAACAAGACTTCCAGCTGGCAGCAGAACTAACTAGACGAATTTAGCCAGCGACTTTCTGGAACGGACAGTCAGGATGCAGGCTGATGAGAAAACATTTTCTTTTTCAGATTTGGAAGTACCTCAGCTGCTTTTTGTGACCAATCTCAGCAGCGTCGCCCTTTCTGGTTGACACCTTCCAGTTATTTCTCTTTTTGATTCTATACCTCTAACAATAAATATGAAAAGAAATTGTATTCTCTCAGGACTTTGATGAGGCTCAGTGCACTCTCACTGATGAGATTTGGGGGAGGCTATAGGGGGCTGGGGTTTGGAGTTCCTGTAGGGGCTTGGCAAGGGGTACTGGAGGGGCTGGGGTGGAGTTTTGGGGTGCCCAGGGGCTCAGGGGGGCCATTGGGGAGGAGCTGTGGTGTGGTTCTGGGGTGCCCAGAAGCTTTGAGGGAGCTGGTGTTGGATTTTGGGGTCCCCTAAAGGTTTGGGGGAGATTTGGGGTCACTATGGGGGAATAGGTCTGAGTTTTGGGGTTCCTCTAGGCCCAGGTGGCATTGGGGGGGATGAGGTAGGATTTCTTTGCTGCCCTGGAGGTTTGCTTCATTTTTGGGGCTACAGAGGAACCAAGAGGTTCTCCTCCCTTGCAGGATCATAAGACTCATTTGTAGCCCCGCACCCATCCCTTTAGTGCCAAAGGCTCATGTTTTGGGCTGAAATCCTCAATTCTAGGCTTCCAACCTGTTTTTTAGGACCCATAGACTTTTTAAGACCCCAGAGTACTTTGAGGGTCTAAACCCTTATTTTTTGTGTCTAAACACTCATTTGTGCCTGAAAGCCTCATTTTTAAGGCACAAAGTCTGATTTTGAATTTCCAATGCTTCTAGTTTTAGAGGCCAAACCCTTATTTTTAGGTTCCAAATGCTCATTTTTATCTTCCAAATCCTCTTTCAGGGAACAAAGCCTCATTTTTCAAATTATGCACAATTTTGATGGCCCAAATCGTCATTCAGCGCCTCTTAGGGTGTTGCTGCCCCTGGCGGGGGGGTTTGGACTAGAGGGATGTTTGAGGCTCCTTCCCACCCAAACCATGGTTCTGGCCGTGACCTCTGTGATGTCATCCTCTGTGATGCTGCCCTGTGTCCTCGGAGGCCTCTCTGCTGTCCAGGACAAGCACCCTCTGGACTCACTCTCCAGGAGGATCTGGAGGAGGCAGGTGGTCTCTCCGCTGGGAGCTGCCTGCGCCTTGCTCTGTGTGTGAGAAACAAAGCAGCTGCGGTTCAGCCGTCGCAGTGCCCGGTGCCGGTTCCGCCAGAGAGGAAACTCTGCCCTACGTCCAGGGTAGGTCGAGTGTGTCCATGTCTGCTTCTGCGCTGTCGTTGCTCGGGGTTTAATCTCCATTGCAGGGCTCCAGTTCTTGAGGGCTCTGTCAGCTCTTGTTCTGGTGCCTCCCTGTGCTCCTGCTGCCCCCAAACTCCTGGGACCATTTATGTGCTCTCCGAGTCACAAACACACAGCGGTGCAGGATTGAGTTTTATTCCAGTTTGCACACAGTGGGTGCTCGCCGAGGAATCTGGCCAGGCTGGAACACAGGGCTCTTGATTCAAAGTCTTCCCTGTTCTTTTCATTTACCACACACAAGAGAAGTTTAATTACTTTCTACAAGCCATTAGCAAATGCTGACCCAGCTCAGAGAGCTCCCAGCAACAGCAGCTGGTTCATAGTTTCAGTGGTGGTTTTACACTTGATTCTCTTCTGTCAATTCCCTCGTTGAGACTCGTCCATGGATCGATCTTCCTTATTGTTGGACAAGTCTCAGTTCCATCCCCTGGCTGTAGTTCTTACGGCCGTGCAACTGATAGTCGAGAGGGAGAAATAGAATAATAGAATTATAAAAGGGTTTCTTTTGGGAGGGACCTTAAAGATCATCTCAATCCACCCCCCTGTGATGGGCAGGCACACGTCCCACTGACTCAGGCTGCCCAAGGCCCCGTCCAACCGGGCCCTGAACACCGGGCTCCAGTTCTTGAGGGTTCTGCCGTCATCTGCTCTGGTGCCTCCAGGAGCTGGAGCCTGTGCTCCTGGTTATTTTCCACGTGGGGGATGTTCCGAGCCCCGGTGGTCCCATTTTGGTTTGACTGTGCCAGCCTTGCCCCGTGCTCCTTCATCCCGATCCGATCTATTTCCCAAGTGCTGTATCGCTGACTCCAGGCTGTGCAGGGAGCCATCCTGGCCTGGCTGCTGGAGCTCCCTTCCAATTTAGGTGCCTGCTTGTTTGCTTTGTCATCTTTCAACATGGTCCTTAATTCCAATCTGGATTTCCACTGTTTTTTCGGTTTGGCAGCATAACCTCTCCAGTCGGGAGGTGGAGGAGGCAGGGACCAGCAGCACGGCGAGGTGTTTTCCCTGCAGAGTACGGGGACTCAGACACTTGGGAGTTGTCCTGGTCTCTCTTCTGGTGGAGCCTTGAAGCAGCCGGTCCAAGGAAAGGACCTTCCTGGGTGTAGGGAGCCCTGAACACGTGGAGTTAGTGCTTGCCAGGCTCTTGTCTTGCGTGCTGAGAGGGAATTCTCTGGCTTCCCTGGGAACCTCGTGCTGCACTTATCAGGATGTGTCCACTGAGGGTTGTTTGTCCTGGCCGGAGAAACAGGGAGGCTTCAAGCTGTGCTGGGAACCTGATGTGAACCAGGAGATGAAGCTGCCTTCCCTTGGTGTTTGGTTTGTTTGTTTCTTTTGAAGAGACCCACGTGTTCACGTTCCTTCTTGTCCTCATCATCCTGGTCTTTGCCAGGATTCTTCCATCAATGCAGACAGGACACCCACTGGGAGAGCTGAGCAACTCCTGCTCTCCCCTTGATGTCCTGATCCCATCGTACTGTGGGGACACGTGAGCAAGCTGGGAAAGTCTCCAGTCCCAGCTGCAGCTCTCCAGCCGTGCCTTGATCTCAGGTGGGACCCTTAGACCGGATTCCGGCCATGCCAGAAGGCAGAGGCAGTGCCTGGTGGCGCAGGACGAGCACCTACAGGGTGTGAGCTCTGCCCTGGCTCAGCTCTGGGTTTGGTGTGGGGCTGCACGGGGCCCTGCGTGCTGGGAATGGCCCTGGAGCATCCAGCGCTCCACACTGGGTCTGGATTGTCCCAGCTGACCGTCTCTGGTTCAGAAGTGTTCTATGTGCTGGTCTTGAGGACAGCCCTGTCCATCCTTGGGCGTCCTGCTGCTGCCGTCCTGCGCCACAGGATGGTGCGGGAGAACTGTTTGTGCAGTTGGTGCAGCTGAACAGGGCCGTGGAGGAGAATGGGGCTCTGCTCCATCAGAAACTGCTGGGAGGGGAGAGACGGGAGTTCTCTGTTTGTGGTCAGTTTGAGGGGAGAGCGATGAGTGTCCTGGTGAGCAGTGTGCAGGGATCTCTGGTCTCAGGTGAGGCTCCTGTTGTGAGCTCTGCTGGGAGAGCGGAGGTGGGAATTTCCAGAGCATCTGGAAAACCAACCTGTTCATTCTCACAGAAGTACCTGAAGGCATTTATGGAACCTCAGCCTTCCCGTTAACTTCTCTGTGACCATTTGACCATGGTTTCTGTTTCTCCTTCTAGGGATCAGCTGAGGCTCTGCAAAATGCCTTTATCCTTGCGCCATGTTATGGGCTGTGCTGTACCTGCAGCGGTGGGACTTCTTGGCTGCTGGTGGATCTACTCCCGCATAAAGAAGCGTAGAGTCTGTCCTGACCAAAGAGCATCAGGCCCCAGGACAGAGCAGCAGGAGGAAGTTGCAGGGGAGGAATCATCACCCAGACCAGCAGCAGGGGTTCCTCAAAGGCTGCCTCGTCTGTTGGAAGAGGAGAGGCCAGAGAACGAAAACGCTGGAGGATTTTCCGCGCCCTGCCAGCCTCAGGCAGCCGTGGCACCCAGGGCCTTGCAGCTCGCGGCAGCAGAGGTGAGCTGGGAGGGGACACCTCACCCTGGGGAGCTGGGAGGGTTTCCTTCTGGAAGGACCTGGCCGTTCCCTCCTGCCCTCCCTGGGCCACCCGATGCTTGTGGCCTCTCTTCCTTTTCTTGTGCATCACCCGCTGCTCCAGCACCAGCTCCCACAGCCGCCGCAGCATGGGGACAGCGTGGCCACGGAGCTGGATGACCGCTGTCCCCTCTGCCCGGGCAGCTGGGAGGTGGCAGCTCCGGGATGCCGTGCCTCCAACAGTTCTGCTCCCTGTGCATCCTGCGCTGGGCTGGATGCCCGAGTGCCTCTGCCAGACACGCTCTAACACTTTGCACGTCTCTCTTGGCAGGACTCAGCGTCGGGCACCGAGGGAGCCAGCGCGGAGAGAAGCTCTGCTGCGAGGGATGGCGGCAGGAGCCAGCGGCCCCAGGCAGGGCCGGTGGAGGCAGCAGAAGGCTCCCAGTGCCCCATCTGCCTGCAAGGGGTTACAAATGCCACCTACGTGGCCTACTGCCTGCACAGCTTCTGCTTTGGGTGCATCTGGCGTTGGGCCACGATGAGCAACACCTGCCCCGTCTGCCGGCAGCCGTTGGAGCGCCTGCTGATCTCAGTGTGAGCAGATGACGAGTATGAGGAGCTCGTCCTTAGCCCTCCCAATCACGTGTGCAGTGGACAGCCATGGGAAGGCCCTGCAGACGCTTCCCACAGCAGCTCTACTACCTGCGCAGGGGGACCACCAGCAGAAGCCAGAGCCCAGTTGGCCATCAATGAGTGTGTCTCAGAGCTGCTGCAGTCCCTCCGCTTCTACCTCCGTCACCTGCAGTGAACCCCCGGCTGCTTTCCAGGCCCTGTGGATATGGGAACAGTTCCCACTGTGTGTTTTGTGATGGACTGTGTTAAAAATAAAATGTGTTTTGTAGCATCTGATCAGGCACAGCATGAGTTGTGTGGTGGGGTGGGGGTTTGTATTTATTTGAGGAACTGAATTACTTTGGACATAGTCCGTGGGATCATGGAATCTTGCAATGCTTTGGGCTGCAAGGGACCTCAAAGCCCATTCACACTGGGTCAGGTTGCTCCAAGTCCCATCCAACCTGGCCTTGAACACCTCCAGGGAAGCGGCAGCCACCACTTCTCTGGGCAACCTGGGCCAGGGCCTCCCCACCCTCTCAGGGAAATGGTTCTTCCTGAGACCTCATCTCAATCTCCCCTCGTTCAGCTGAAAATCATTCCCCCTGATCCTATCCCTGATCAAGAGCCCATCTCCAGGTTTCCTGGAGCCCCTTTCAGTACTCTAAGGTCTTCCTGGACCCTTCTCTTCTGCAGGCTGAACAACCCCAACTCTCTCAGCCTGTCCTCAGATGGGAGATGACTCAACCCAACTCCATGGCATCCTCTGCACTTTCCTCAACAGATCCACGTCTGTCGTGTGCTGAGGGCGCCAGAACTGGACACAGGACTCCAGGTGGGGTCTCATAAGACTGGAGCAGAGGGACAGAATCCCCTCCCTTGCTCCGCTGGCAGTGCTGCTTTTGGCCATGGTCGGTTCCTGGGCTGCGAGTGCCCGTTGCCGGCTCATGGTGAGCTGCTTCTCCCCCAGCACCCCAGGTCCTTCTCTGCAGGGCTGCTCCCAATCCATTCTCCAACAACATTTTCTGACGGGCGGCTCTTGGCAGCACTGGTTGCGTTGATCCTGCCTAATGCAAACAGTTTGGCTGCTCTTTCAGGACCCCGGCTCTCGGTGACCCAGGCTGCTGTGCCCAAAGCAAGGGCTGCTCTCATCTCCCAGCACGGCTGCTTTCAACATCTCACTGGGACCAGTGCTGTTCAATGCCTTCATCAATGATACAGACAGCGAGATCGAGTGCACCCTCAGCAAGTTTGCAGATGACACCAAGTTGAGTGGTGCAGTTTTCACCCCAGAAGGATGGGATGTCATCCAGAGGGTCCTGGACAAGCTGGAGAGGTGGGCCTCTGCGAACCTCATGAGGTTCAACAAGGCCAAGTGCAAAGTCCTACCCCTGGGTCGGGGCAGTCTGCGGTTTCAGTACAGAACGGGGGATGATGTGATTAAATCATAGAATCATAGAAACATTAGGTTGGAAAAGAACTTAGAGATCATCAGCTCCAACTATACCTGTGTACTCATAAATCACGTCCCCAAGCATCCCATCTGCCCTCCTTTTAAACACCTCCAGGGATGATGACTTCACCCCCTCCCTGGGCAGCCTCTGACAGAGCCTGAAAACCCTTTCTGTGAAGAAATTTTTCCTAATGTCCAATCTAAACCTCCCCTGATGTAGCTTGATGCCATTCCCTCTTGTCCTATCACCTATCTCTTGTCAAAGAGACCAACACCCACCTTTCTGCAACCTCCTTTCAGGCAGTTGTAGAGAGCAATAAGGTCTCCCCTCAGCCTCCTCTTCTCCAGGCTAAACAACCCAATATCCCTGAGACACTCCTCGTAACACTCGTTCTCCAGCCCCTTCACCGACTTCATTGCTCTTCTCTGGACACGCTCCAGAGCCTCAACATCCTTCTTGGAGTGAGGGGCCCAGAACTGAACACAGTATTGGAGGTGCGGTCTCACCAGTGCCGAGTCCAGGGGCAGAATCACCTCCCTGGACCTGCTGGTCAGCTCGTAGGGTGGTCCTGCAGAAATTCTGACCGTGTGAGTGGGCAGCAGGAAATACTCACAGAAAGGAGGGGAATTGTTTTAAGCATCAGGGTGAGGTGAGAGTGATGAGACCCCTGGGTGCTGGTGGATCTACTTGCGAATGAAGAAAAAAGCACTGAGCCCTAAGGACAGGCAGGAGGAGGAAGGGCAGGAGAATGATCCATCAGCCAGACCATCGGCGTGTGTTCCTCATAGCCTGTCCATCTTAGCAAAGGAGGAATGCCGAGAGAGTGAAACTCAGCAGGGTCACCGATGTCCAAGACCTCCCCAGAGAAGAGGAAGAAGGAGAGGGAAGCCTGGGAGAAGGAGCTGATGGAGAAGGAGGCCAGGCTGGCTCAGCGAGAGCAGCAGCTCCAGAGATGGTGGGAGGATCTGGAGCGGGAGCGCAAGGAGCTGCAGAAGGAGAAGGCCTCCTTCCAGCTCAAAGGGCAGAGCCAGGTAAATGCTGCCGGGCTTCACGCTGCCGGGGAAGTCGTATCCTCAGGGAACCCCTGGGACACGGCTGGGGACTGGCTGGGACCTCATCACAGTCTGCAACTGCCTCCATAGGGGCAGTGGAGGGGAAGTTGCTGATCTCCTCTCTCTGGTGACCAGGGATAGGACACGAGGGCATGGAATGAGGCTGTATCAGGAGAGGTTCCAGTTGGACATCAGGTAAGGGTTCTTCATGGAGAGGGTGCTCAGTCACTGGAACAGGCTCCTCAGGGCACTGTTCATGGCACCAACCTCTCAGAGTTCAAGAAGCATCTTGAAAATGATCTCGTTCATGTGGTTTCATTTTACACAGCAGTGTGAGGCTCAGGGAGTTGGACTCAGTGACCCTTATCAGCCCCTTCCAATACAAGATTTTCTAGGAGCCTGTGGTCTTCAAGCTCCAAAAGTAGCCTGTCCATCCACTACCCTTCCCATGACATTTCTTCTTCCTGACAGTCAGTCTCCACCTTCCAAGTCTCACTTTGTGACTCCTTCTCCTCTCCCCTAACATCCCGCCAGCTCTCCGTATCTCTCCGTATTTCATTCTACTGGTATATTCCCGACCTGCATTTGCTTCTCTCTGCACTCGGTGCTTGATTGCAGGCTGCTTAAGACCTATTTCTGCAGACAACACATCATCCCCTGCCAGGACCGAACTCTTATCCAGCCACAAATTGTTATAATAAAACCAATTTCTGTGCACATACAGAATTTTCCAGAAACTATAATAACTTCATGCAGTGCAGGGGGGCAGGAGAAATGGCCCTCCTTACTGTAAGGGATTTGTGTCTGTGTCGCTGCCGGGGCACCACAGGGGACACAAGGGATTTGCCCCAGAGACGCTGTCAGTGGATCCTGGCAGGTACCAAAGTGTAAAGGACCGGTGGTGCTCCCTTACACGAGGGATTTGCCCAGAGGCGCTGCCAGCACGGCCCTGTCCCGAGGAGGCTCCCCTGTGTTTTCCACCCATATCGGAGCCCTCTCCCTGGGCAGGTCCTATGGGCACTTTGGCAGAGATCCTTTCCCAGCCCTGTCTTCCTGCTGCTGCTCTATCCCCTCCCGAGACAGAACTGACCTCACCCTCCCCTTCACAGTCAGACATTTCCTCCTGGATTCTGAGTTTCTGAGACACAAATGACACCATAACCCCCTACTCATCCATCACCTCCCGATGGCCCAGGACCTGAACAGATGAAAGTACGCTTGCCCCACCGCGTGAGGAACGGACACAGGGACCTTGGTTCATGGTGGGGCATCCAAGTG
Source organism: Cuculus canorus (assembly GCF_017976375.1). Lineage (NCBI taxonomy): Eukaryota > Metazoa > Chordata > Aves > Cuculiformes > Cuculidae > Cuculus > Cuculus canorus. The sequence continues at coordinate 1,163,312 of NW_026527860.1, read as the reverse complement.
CTTTATTGAGGTGATTTCCTATGTCTTGGTACTTCCAACGAGAAGAGACTTCGAGGCAATATCTGTCCCAGAAAGCTTCACGGAAACTAAAGAAATTGCTGTTTGTACACACTCAGGCTCATCTCCCCTCACACACGTGATGTGCGTACTCACATCTGATCCATACAATGCAAACATGGACTTGTTTACAGCAAGGTTATCAAATCTGCTCCCTATTACTGATTGGAGTGGAGAAACATACTTCCCAGCACCTACTGACTTCGTGTTGACATATTTTAGTGCTTATCTCCTGCCTCTTCTCCAAGTGGATGATTCACTGCATCACAGAATAACTCAGGTTTAAAGAGAGCCCCGAACATCCTCTTGTCTCATCTCCTGCTCAAGGCAGGATGAAGCAGAAGAGCTTGTTCAAGGCCTCCACCCAGCTTTGCATCATCCACAAAGGAGCTGAAAGTGCGCTACATCACATCACACAGGGGGATAATGAAGACGTTCAGCAGTGCTGACCCAAGTGCTGGTCACTGGGCAATGCCACCAGGAACTGGCAGCATGGAGGGCTTTGTCCAACTGATGACATTTGGGCTTGGTCATTCAGCCAAATTCCCACCCACGTCCACTTCTTCAGCCCAGACAGCCCCATTCTGGCTGTAAGGACATCACAGGAGACCATGTCTAAGGCCTTTCAAAAGTCCATGTCCACAACATGCTCTTGCCTTCCTGCCCATTTTGTATCAGTAACACGTTTCTTGTCCTCCAGGGGCCTGGAAATGGCTGCAGGAAGTGTGCCACCCCCTTCCCAGTGTCGGGGATAGCCTGAGCTGCCTGTTATTCTCCCAGTCCTCGCTCCTGCTTTTCCTGGAGATAAGTGTGACATCTGCCTTTTCCAAGGACCTCAGAACTGCTCTGATTGCTCCGACACCTTTGAGAGCACGTTCAAGGGTCACAGGGAAGGGCGATGCAGCAGAGAGTTTTTGTGCTCCAAAGAATTGCTCAATGTGTTAAACTGAGTACATCTCACCTCACAGACGATGCACACGCTGACATATCATCTGTACAAAGAAAGCATGGGCTCCTCATTCCGTGACCTTCCATGGAGGGACAAAGGACATCACCAATGTGGAGTCAGAGGCAGTTGTTGGGGAGAGAGAACAGCTCGGGGCAATCAAGCACTGGTGCCGGGCAGTGCTGCCGTGCTGTGACCCTTCCCCTCCACCCATGCACACAGGAACTGTCCCTGCAGCTCCAAAAAGGGCTTGGAGGAAAGAGATCAGGAAAGAGAAGTCCTTGAATATCCCTTTATTTTGTTGAAACACACAGAGAGCGCAGCTCCTCATTTACACTGATAATCAGTAAGAAAAGAAAAGAGAAGATGACAGTGACCTAAAAGCAGGATTACAGGATTATCCCAACTGAAAAACCTGCAACACCAACAACAAATTCAGAATTCGGTCTGAGCCTGCCATGAGTTGCAGGATAACTGCTATGCAGAAGGTAAAGAGCAGCTCATTGCTTCAGAGAACCATCCAGTTATCAGTTTCCACACTGCATCCTTGAGCTGCTGGTTCCTCAGGCTGTAGATGAGGGGGTTCAGTGCTGGAGGCACCGCGGAGTACAGAACTGACAACACAAGGTGCAGGGATGGAGAGGAGGTGGAGGAGGTTTTCAGGTAGGCAAATGCTCCAGTGCTGACAAAGAGGGAGACCACGGCCAGGTGAGGGAGGCACGTGGAAAAGGCTTTGTGCCGTCCCTGCTCCGAGGGGATCCTCATCACCGCCCCGAAGATCTGCACGTAGGATATCCACAATGAAAACAAAACAGCCAAACAATAAAAAGACACTAATATCAAGAAGCCCAAGGTCCCTGAGGTCAGAGTGTGAGCAGGAGAGCTTGAGGATCTGAGGGATTTCACAGAAGAACTGTTCCACAGCATTGCCCTGGCAGAGGGGCAGGGAAAATGTATTGGCCGTGTGCAGCAGAGCATGGAGAAACCCAGCGCCCCAGGCAGCTGCTGCCATGTGGACACAAGCTCTGCTGCCCAGGAGGGTCCCGTAGTGCAGGGGTTTGCAGATGGCAACGTAGCGGTTGTAGGACATGATGGTGAGGAGAAAATACTCTGCTGAAATGAAAAAGACAAGCAGAAAGACTTGAGAAACACATCCTGAGTGGGAGATGGTCCTGTTATCCCAGAGGGAATTGGCCATGGATTTTGGTACAGTGGTGGAGATGGATCCCAGGTCAAGAACAGAGAGGTTGAGGAGGAAGAAGTACATGGGGGTGTGGAGGTGGTGGTCACAGGCAATGGTGGTGATGATGATTCCGTTGCCCAGGAGGGCAGCCAGGTAGATGCCCAGGAAGAGCCAGAAGTGCAAGAGCTGCAGCTCCCGTGTGTCTGCGAATGCCAGGAGGAGGAACTGGGTGATGGAGCTGCTGTTGGACATCTGCTGCCTCTGGACATGGCGCACTTCCCAAGGTGAAAAAGACATAGACAAATTAGGGGACACTTCTCTGGTGAAAATCAAAGCTATTTCTCATAGGACCACCCCCAACGTGCCTCTTCTCGTAAGGAGGACCTTTGGCAGGTCCCTTTCACAAGCTCTGGTTGCTCCTCTCTGAGGTTGCCCCAGGGAGCAGAAGGCTGTGATGTGGTCTCTGTAGGAGTCAGTGCTGCCCTACAGGAACACGGGATGGAACACAGGGTGATCTAAGGATGAATCCACTCCTGATATCAAACAGCTTTCCAGTGTTGTCCCTCCCTGTCTACCCAACTGCAGAGCAGAGCTGAGGGGATTTTGCTCTGTGTCTTCTGTTCTGGTTGCCCCAACACAGCTCAGGATGGTTTTGATGCAGAAACTCCTGGCTCTTCCGCTTCACTCCAAGTGAAGTCTCCTGAGTCCTGACAGCAAACGGGCTCTCCCTTCATTCAGAGTGAGCACAACCGGTCTGTCCATCAGCCCTGGTCTCAGCTACCCTGTGCTGGAGGACTTTTGCACTCAGATGTTCCCCGCAAAAGAAACTGCACTGCTGGGAACAGAGGAACTCGGTTTCCCAATGCAGATCTCCAAATACCCTCATGCTTCCTACCTGAGGGGGATCTCAGCTCTCCCCTCCCAGCCAGGGACACAGAGGGCTCATTGCTGCTGCCTCCATGCAGACGATGAGCAGCACTTCCACGGCCTTAGCGCTGAGGTCTCTTCTCCATGGGACTGCTGGATAACACAGAGATACCATGGGAGAGCTGTGCCCTTCCGGAGGGCAGCCTGCAGCCCAGCAGGGTTCACCAGGGAAAGAGTCAAATGTCCTAAATCTGGGGTGTCCTGAAAGGAGAATCTGCTCGTTTGCATTGCCCTGAACCTGTCAATTAGGAGAGGGATTGGACCCTTTACTCCTTTCCATGGCAGAACCCACAGGACGGCTCTCTGAACTGCTTCTTAACCCAAACCCCATCCCAGAAGGTCCAGTGATAAGAACCTGAAGCAAAGGCAGGAGAGGAAAGAGGGAGACATGCACAGCGCTGCTGCCGATGGAGCCAGCACAGAGACAGACAGTTAGGGTGGGGTGGTAATTTCTCCTTTGAAGGGGTGAGGCTGCTGGGAAGGTGAATGACCACCCGGCCTGAAGAGAAGAGGCAGGAGAGGAGAGCCTGGGTTTGCTCCATGGCAGGTGCCTGCTCTGCAGGGGATGGCAGGCAGGAGCCTGAATCCCCCTTGTCATGGTGCTAATGGGAGCAGATCCTTCTCCATCCCTGCCCACGTCTCTTCTGCCTGGAGCTTGTCCCTGCTGAGAGCTGTTTCTCTGTCCCAGGATCTCCTCCCTGTCTGTGCTCACAGAGCCCACCCCACCCACTGTGTGCTCAGCTCTGCCCTGCAGAGCCCTCCTGGCAGTGGGGCACTGCTCAGGGGCACCTCTGGGTGTGCAGGGGCTGAGGAGCAGATCAGAAAAACCCTAACGGGAACTGGAGTCCCAGTGTCTTTCAAGAAGGGAGAAATAAATTCCCACTTCCCACTGCCCCCCCAGCCAAGCAGGAGTGCAAACCTGAAAGCACAGACTCCATCCCTTCCAGGCGAATGCTGCCTTGATGCCATTCTTCAAAAGCACCCTTTGCACCTGGATCTTTGAGAAGCCCTGACACACACAGCACCCTCTCAACAGCAGAAGGACCCTGCTCTGCCCTGCTGGGGGTCGCTCCTTCCCCCACAGCTTCTCCCGCAGGTCCATGGGCAGCTCCCCGGGCAGGCGGAGCACTGACACTGGCAGGCGGCAGTCCCCGTTCCCACCACCCAGAGCCTGGAGTGCAGGGAACCTGCTCTGAATGACAGCCCAGGGCACCCCTGGCTTCACAGCCCTTCCAAAGTGCCTCACAAGAGCCCCCTCCTCACAGATCCCATGAGCTGAGGGCTCTGCAAGCTAAGGAGATGCCACCAGGATCCACACCTGCATTGCCCTGCACCCAGACTCACCGTGTCTAGGACGGCAGAGATTGCTCCTCCAGTCAGCTCTCAATCATCCTCCTGCTGCTGACCGTCTTTAAGCTCTCTCTGCCTTGCTTGTCTCTCTTAGAAACCATGGACGTTCTCTTCTCCCTGCTGGGCTTTGTGGAGTTCTTGGGCAGAACATGAGCTCCCTCAGTCCCAAGAGCCCAGCCCAGCTCAGCAGCAGAGGAGCAGCCCAGGGCATTTAACGATCCCTCTGGTGGGTTCGATGCCGAATCCATGAACCTCTTAGAGAAAGTTGAACAAACTCCTCAACAAGTAGAACTCAAATTCAAACTCCAAAGTTTCTTGTAGTGTTAATGGGTCCCACGGAGTACACTGCTGAGAAAGCATCTCCAGGGTCCAGTTAGAGCAGAAAAGTGGAGGCAGGTGATGAAAGGTTGGAAAAACAAAGGTAATGGTGGCTCTGACGCTGAGTCAATCTGGATGTGTTTCATGAATCGAAAAGGCCAAGCCATGACCCTCTTAATCAAGTGGCAAAGCCTTGAACCCTAGACCCCTGAAAGGGAGATCCTGTCCCTCACTCATTCCTCGGGGCTCTTCCCGGGCAGTGGGATGTGGGGAGGGGCAATGCCAAAGGCAGGACTGTGGAAAAACACAGTCTGTAGCACTGCATAGGGTTGTTGTGCCCCAAGTGCAGGACCCGGCATTTGGCCTTGTTGAACCTCATCCCATTGGCCTCAGCCCAGCAGTCCAGCCTGTTCAGATCCCTTTGCAGAGCCTCCCTACCCTCCAGCAGATCGACACTTCCTCCCAGCTTAGTGTCATCTGCAAACTTGCTGAGGGTGCACTCAATGCCTTCATCCAGGTCATTGATAAAGACATTGAACAGAGCTGGACCCAGTACCGAGCCCTGAGGAACCCCACTTGTGACTGGCCTCCAGCTGGAGTTAACTCCATTGACCACCACTCTCTGGGCCATCCAACCAGTTTTCAACCCAGGAGAGTGTGCGCCTGTCCAGGCCAGAGGCTGACAGTTTCTGAAGCAGAATGCTGTGAGAAACTGTGTCAAAGGCTTTACTGAAGTCCAAGAAGACTCCATCCACAGCCTTTCCCCCATCCAGTAGTCGAGTGATTTTGTCATAGAAGGTGATCAGGTTAGTTTGGCAAGATCTGCCTTTTGTAAACCCATGTTGACTGGGCCTGATCACCCGGTTCTCTTGCATGTGCTTCATGATAGCACTCAAGATTACCTGTTCCATGACTTTCCCTGGCACTGAGGTGAGACTGACAAATCACGGCAGCGATAGGAAATTATTTAAGAATGATGTTAGAAGCAATATCTTTCATAATTAAGACATCAATTTAACTCTAGAAAATTAAGTGGAAATTCCAAGTGGCACGTTAACTGGAAAATTTCCAACCAGTGTAATTGTATGGCCTTGTGATGGGTGGGTTAATTATTCCTCATTAAATAGAGCTGAAATCAGTCTCGATACCTCTCTATTATTGAAGATTGGCAAAGGCCGCGGGAGCTTATTGTTTCCCCAAGTTTTCCGCCTGCTGTACCTGAGGTGGGGGAAAAGCTCGTGGGGGACAAACTATGCTTGTGGAAAGTGGGATGGATGAAGGACCAAATCCAGTTTTCATGAAACTTATGGGCAAATGAGGACTTGGCACCTGGAGAAGAGGCTACCTGGGGAAAAGTGCATTTCTCACCTGTGTTGTATGGCCAATAAAGCCCTACAAATCCAAAAAAAAAAAAAAAAGGCAGATTTCATAGATGATTTAAAAACGTGCAGGTCTGAACCTTCTGCAAGAGGCAGCAGGGTTACTCTCCCTTTTCCATTCTCCCAGCCTCTATCTGTGCTGGTCGTTGTTTGGCAGGATTTGATGACTGTTATTTCACATTCAAAAACTTAATTTGAGATATTTCATGTGTGTCCAAGCGGAACGTTTCATTAAAATCAATCTCTGGTACAAAGAGTTTGAAGCAAACGGTCAGTGGGATGTTAAGGGAATCAATTGCTCTCCTTTGCCAATGAGAAGAGAGCATGGAGCGGTGGGTTTGGGCTGTGATGGTGACAATTCCCACTGAGGACCATGAAAAACCCTCTAGCTGGCTTCTGCCATGGAACAAGTTATCAGCGGAGGTTTTAGTGTCAAAAAAAGCAACTTGAAGAAATAACAAGTTTTTCACTCATCAAAAGAAATGCTCCAAGTAACTCCTCAGCATTTTTGCACTTTTGAGAGCCTCTGACTTTCTCTCTGCAAGAAGTATTTTCTTCATATGCTCACAGTGACGGACAGCAGAAGCAACTGAAAGGAGCAAAACCCAAGATTTGGGGAAAAAGAGAAAACCTGTGAAATATTTCGCTGGGCTTCACCCCATCAGCATTTTCAAATGAAAATAGATAGAATGGAAACTTTCATTAGTCACAGTTTCTGGAGAAATTGTTTCCGACAAATGCCTAAGGGAACGTGAGGGCAGCAGGAATGCCCCTGGTGGGCTGCACACCGGCAGGGTTGGGTGTTTGCAGTGGCAGGGCCTGATGGACAGGACTGAACTTACATTTAGGACCCCTGAATGCTTCACATTCCATTGCCAGAGGCTGTCAGGGTCAATGCTGGCGGTGCGTGAGCCGAAAGCCCCGATGGTGCAGGCAGCAGGTCGGTGGCCGTGCCCCGGCAGCCCCGATGGTTCAGGAGCACGTTCCCCGGCAGCACCGGTGGTGCAGGCAGCAGGTCCCCCAGCGGTCCCCGAGCCACGCAGCATCGATGCTTCGGGCAGCAGGTGGTTGTCCCCACTGAGTGCTGTGTCCGAGGGTCGTGTGAGAATGAGTCCAAACGGAGCGTCCCCTGTTCCTCCCGGGCTGTCCTGTCGCCGTCCTGTCCACATCGGCCGAGCTCGTCCGTGCCGTCCGCTCCATGTCTGCCAGCACCGTAATGGGCGAGGGGCGCATGCAGGAGGGATCCGCCACTCCGGGGAGGGGGAAGAGGGGAGAGGGAGAGGAGAGTAAGAGAGAGGGGGGAGAGATGAGAGAGGGGGGATGGAGTGGGAAGAGGGGGGAGAGTGCACGGGAACTCTGAGGGGAGAGGGAGATGGCGAGGGAAAGGACCGGGCCAGAGGAGAGGATATGGCAAGCACAAAATGACATGGAGAGGGGAAAGGGAGGTGGTGAGGGGCAAAATGACACGGCGAGGGGGAAGGGAGATGGTGGGAGCAGAAGAGACACTGTGAAGGGAAAGGGAGACGGCGAGCACGAAATGACTTGCATGGTGGAACAGGGAGAAGGTTATTGGGAGTGGCCCCCACGGCCTGACAAAGGGCAAGTCACGCTTGACCCATCTGACAGCTTTCAGTGATGGCATGGCTGGCTGGGGACAGGGAGACGGGGGAGCTTGGGGTTCTGATTTCAAATCAGTCTTGCTTAAATGAAAAAAAAAGCCGTTTGAATCTTTTTATTAATGTGAAATAAATAAAAGCAAAAAAATCAAATCATATTTTCGGCAACAGTTGTCTGTGCAGGAAACCCACACCCCAGCAGGGGTGAAATAAGTCCAGCAAGCTGGCACGTTGGCTGGCTCCATGGCAAGGCTTGTTCTGAGCACACCCTGACACAACGCCAGCGCCCACCACCAACTCAGCACAGCGCAGGCAGTGCAGGATTCCCCCTCTCTGCCTTTGGGCGCCACGATTCACCACCTGGCAAAGAGGAAGGCCGGCAATTCCACTTTGTGTAGGGACAGCAAGAGTTGCCAGAGAGCTGGCAACAGGGGTTCCTTTGCTGGTGGCAATGGGCTGG
>NW_026527860.1:1140386-1154576 GCF_017976375.1 Cuculus canorus | reverse complement strand
ACACCTCCAGTCAGCCCCAGAAAGGAAAACCTGGAAGTGATGGTACATGGGCAGAACCTTGACTGTCCCGAGGGGCTGGAGCAGGTCCTCGCTGAGTTTAACCAGAATGACCTGAGCTTGGATGAAAGCTGCATGGCTGCTTCCTTCCTGCAGCATCTCTTTGATGAAGGGACAAGCGATTCCCTTTCCAATGCTGTCAATGTGGAGCAGTTGTTTGACATCAACGATATATCTGTACCAGCAGATGGAAGCGACTGGAGCAGCCTTGCGTCCCTCTTGTAAGAGGCCAGTCACCCTTCAGAGCCCACACATGCTTTTAAAGGATGCTTCCCCCACGCTGCTGGGACTTACAAGAGCTGGATTCTGCACCTTTTAGGGCCTTTAACGTGATAAGTAGTATTCATGGAGAGCAGTTGTAGTGTATGAATCAGTAAAGAAGCGTTAAAACCATCCCATTACTCTTGGTGTAATTCGCACTCCAATGTGGGGAGATGTTGGGGTGTGGAGGTGGGAGCCCAAGTTCTGCGTTCCCCTCCCCCCGCCCAGTAAAGCACGGTGTGAGCCCTGAACCGACACCTTCAGCTCCTGCGAGCAACAGAGCTGGGCCTGGGGCTGCTGCTTTATCCGGGTGCCGGCAACTGAAGTCCCCTGGGATGGCAGCGTACGGCTGGGGACATTGTCCCAGGGCGAGGGATTGAGGGGAAAACTGATGCACAAAGCACCACCTGCGTGACAACGGTCAGACGCTCTCTGTGGCACAAGGGTGGCTGTGCCCCGAGGCCTGGGAGCTGCTCCAGCCCCTGGAGCATCCTTCCCTGTCCCTGCGGGCAGCTCTGGGGGGTGACACGGTGTGAGTGCCCGACACTGTCCCTCTGCTGATGTCACGCACCCACCCGTCCTTGTACAAGCCCTTAGAAACACAAAGCGGCTTCAGAGCCCTCCAGGCTACAGGACAGCGAGTGGAGCTGCGCATGAGCTGCAGGAACAGCTGAAGCCTCATGTGTCCAATGGCGCTGAGGAGCCGCTGGGCTCTGCCAAGGCCGGGAAGAAAAGCAGCGGACGCTCGGCTGCCGGTGCATGCAGGGAGGAGGTGGTGGGTCAGGGAACAGCAGGCTTGGGAATCCCCACAGGGAGGACAGGTTGGCTCAGGATGCAGGGATGTGTGCGAGGCTGGCTGGGGCCAGGCTGTGCATTCCTCTCTCGGTGGGCCGAGAGCAATGGGGAGAGACCAAAGAGAGCAGTGATGGGCAACTGTCCTTCGCCTGAGCCCTGCCCGGGAACTGCATTACCAGGAGCCTCCAGAACGTACTGCCCACAATAGCCCTGTCCTGGGCAATCCTAGAGCAGCTGCAGTCACTAAAGCTTGCTTGGGAAATTCCCAAGGGCATTACCTTGTCTGCTGTCCAGGGCAGGGCTTCTCCGGCATCTGGAGCAGATGTTTGTCCTGAGTGATTGGCTGTTTCCCCATAAGCAGCTCTACAGGGACAGCAGAATCCTACAGCTCCTGAAAAGGCTCACATTGGCTTTTAATAACTGCTCAGGAAAGATTTTGAAGGCTTCCATCCAATAAACGACTCCTTGTGGGAGAATGCTGCCCAGGTATTTTACACTTGTCTTAGGGAGTAAGACATGGGTGGAGAAGACCGATGGCCCTTCAGAGCAGAGGCCAACAGCGAGGGGTGGGTGTCAGCTGTGTGAGATTCCTCGGCTACTCATAAAGTATCAACAGATTGTACCAAACGCCTCCATTTTTAAACACAGCATCCCACAAGTCTTTTACTACGCTTGCTATGAAACAGAGTGGAGCCCACAGGGAGCTATGTCCATGTGAGCTGTTTCTTTCCCCGGGTAAAGGGAAAAAGGAGTGAGAGCCCGGATGAAGAGATGCACTGGGTTTAGAGAGAAATATTTCTCCCAAATCTATTAAGCAACAGTAATTCTATTCTTCAATAGAAAGGTTTAGGACTGGGTCTGCTGGGTGTGGTGGCACTCCCTGCGCCCCAGGAGCTCCTGTCAGGCTGCTGCCCAAGCCCTGCAGGGAACTATGGGACCCTCCAATGTCTCCTCTTCACCCTCCTTCAGGGTCTGAGCTTCCGTCAGAGATACTCTGTCCTGTCAAGAGTATGAGTGTGATGTGTGGCAGGGGAAGGGCCTCCTCTTCAGTCATGAGGTTGGGAAAGGACCCCCTTGCTTCCTAAGCCCCTTCTTCAAGAGGAGGCTGGGTGCCGCTGGGTCCGGTTTGGTCTCAGGCTTATAAATTGGTTTATTGAAGGGTTCTGTGAACAGTCACATCCCAGAGCCAACGTTTGCCCATCAGTGACTTCCCAAGGACTCTCACTGAGACAGTTTCACAAAGTGTAAATGATTGATAATTTATTAAAGCAACAGATGCAACAGATTGGGAATTGCACTGAGAAATGTTGCAAAAGCCATCTTTGATTAAGCATTCGGGGGTCGAGTTAACCATATGCTCCCCAGTAGCGTCCAACACAGATGGAGGCACCAGTCTTACCAAAGAGGCGTGTGTGTTTGGGCAGAGGAGAGAGATTCAGGCCTGTGGACGCATCCCACAGCTGCAGTTCCCGTCCTCCAAACAGAGGATTCTAAAGAGCAGATTTATAATCTTGGTGAGGTGACACAAAGCCAACGATCGTAGGAAGGTTTTCTGTGTTGTTGCCGGTGGGACCCGGCAGCTCAGCAGAGCCCCAGGACAGGGAATTCGGTACAGAGGGATGGGGTCTTTCTGATTTCACCGCAGCAACTTCTGCTTGTGAGATGCCGCCTTCTCCCCTGCCCTCCCTGCCAGGCAGCGGGGCCGCGCTGCTCTCTGGCAGCAGCTTCCCGCAGCCCAGGCCCAGGGAGACGCAGCTCCCTGCCCAGGAGGGCTGAGCCGGCTGCCACAGAGGGGCCGCTCTGCTTGGGAAGGCTCCGGGAGAGGAGAGCCAGACAGGAAGCACCTCCAGGCATTTTGGTTGTGGTGGAGGGATCAAAACGCAGGAGAGATTTTACCCTCTCCCTCAGGCACTGCCATGGGTTGGGGGAAGGTGCTGCCAGCGGCATCGGCACCCGCACTTGTAGCAAAGGGCGGAGAAGCAGGGAAAAAGGGTTCAGAGACACATGCTTATGGGAAGAGCCAAATGCAGGGAAGATCTTGGAGCCCAAGGGATCCCTCAGACAAGGATTTACAAAGATAATCACCAAGGACTTCTTTTCCTTTCTAAAGCTCCCAGTCTGAGCGCCCCGCAGTGCCGGAGTCCTGCAGGGCAGGAGGAGATGCTCTGGGCCAGGGCTGGAGGAGCGACGCGCAGAGGGGCTGACAGAGAGAGGCGGCGCGGCTGCGCCTGGGAAAGTTGGGGGCAGCCTTGGCTCCAGTGGCCACCGGATGGTGGATGGCCGTTGGCATCCTGGATCGTGGCCACAGGAACTCGGAGATGCTGCCTCCCCTAGGTCTGCATTTCCTTCCCCAGGCAGGGGGGAATCGGGGGTGTTTTCAAATCAATCCTACTAAAACAAATTAAAGAAATAATAATAATAATGAAAATACAACAGATCAAAGGCTTTTTCTTAACTTAACCTTTACAAACGAAAACCAATGACTTCTTCACCATCTGCTCCCCCTGGGGCAGCCTGGCCCAAAGTGAGAGCTGGTGCTGGAGGGCCTTGGCTGGGGAAGGTGATTCCCAAGAGGCAGAGCAATGAACATCCTAGGCTGGAAAGTGCTACTCAGAGTCACGGGATAATAATCCAGGTTAGGAGTGAAAGCTGGTGACAGATCAGCAAGTCTTTGGCTCCCCCTGTCTGATGCTGGCCCTGTCTGTAGCCTTTCCTGCTTTTCTGGAATATCACTTCCACATCTTGTTTTTCCCATGTTTTAACACTGTGTTATCATCTTGAATTTCCACTTCTCCCTATTTATTTCCTATATTTCTCGATCACATCAATGAGACGTGGAAAGCAAAAGCAGGTCAGTGGTACAAATTAATTCTCCTTGTCCTCTGTGCTAAGACTTGGTGACAAGTAGCTCATCATCTTTGGTTCCTCTGCTGCTCCTGGTAACATTAGCCGTGACCAACTCACTTTGCTCATCTGTGGGTTTAATAGCTGATTCAGTAGCACACGAGAAGAGAACAGGCAGTAACAAATAATAAGGCTCAAAAGTGATGCCTGTGCCTCCTTTTCCCTTTGCCGGTGTAGTGACAGCATTGGTTTTCAAGTGACCATCTTCAGACCCCTCTCCCTGGAGGTCTATCCAGCACAACCCTGACCACCCCATACCGTTTCTCTCCTACAGCTCTGAGCTGAACCCCGACAAAAGTGGAGCTGTGAATGACTTCTAGAACTGCATCTACGCTTATGGAGATGTGGGGGGCAGAGGGCTGGGAGCTGGCCGTGACCTTGATATATTTCTTCCTCAATGTGATGTGGCCTTGCACAAAACCTCGTGCACACTGAAGCACTGCATATGGGGAAGGGTGGACTCTGTCCTGGAACTAAGAAAAGCTACCCTGGTGCTGGCTTTTCCCTGCTCCTCCAGCAGACTCGCACAAGCTGCTCCTGTGCAGCGAGCGTGGGCAGGAGCTGTCTCGAGGGGAAGGGACCCGCACGCCTGTATAAAATCACGGCAGCGATAGGAAATTATTTAAGAATGATGTTAGAAGCAATATCTTTCATAATTAAGACATCAATTTAACTCTAGAAAATTAAGTGGAAATTCCAAGTGGCACGTTAACTGGAAAATTTCCAACCAGTGTAATTGTATGGCCTTGTGATGGGTGGGTTAATTATTCCTCATTAAATAGACGAGAAATCAGTCTCGATACCTCTCTATTATTGAAGATTGGCAAAGGCCGCGAGAGCTTATTGTTTCCCCAAGTTTTCTGCCTGCTGTACCTGAGGTGGGGGAAAAGCTCGTGGGGGACAAACTATGCTTGTGGAAAGTGGGATGGATGAAGGACCAAATCCAGTTTTCATGAAACTTAGGGGCAAATGAGGACTTGGCACCTAGAGAAGAGGCTACCTGGGGAAAAGTGCATTTCTCACCTGTGTTGTATGGCCAATAAAGCCCTACAAAGAAAAAAAAAAAAAAAAAAGGCAGATTTCATAGATGATTTAAAAACGTGCAGGTCTGAACCTTTTGCAAGAGGCAGCAGGGTTACTCTCCCTTTTCCATTCTCCCAGCCTCTATCTGTGCTGGTCGTTGTTTGGCAGGATTTGATGACTGTTATTTCACATTCAAAAACTTAATTTGAGATATTTCATGTGTGTCCAAGCGGAACGTTTCATTAAAATCAATCTCTGGTACAAAGAGTTTGAAGCAAACGGTCAGTGGGATGTTAAGGGAATCAATTGCTCTCCTTTGCCAATGAGAAGAGAGCATGGAGCGGTGGGTTTGGGCTGTGATGGTGACAATTCCCACTGAGGATCATGAAAAACCCTCTAGCTGGCTTCTGCCATGGAACAAGTTATCAGCGGAGGTTTTAGTGTCAAAAAAAGCAACTTGAAGAAATAACAAGTTTTTCACTCATCAAAAGAAATGCTCCAAGTAACTCCTCAGCATTTTTGCACTTTTGAGAGCCTCTGACTTTCTCTCTGCAAGAAGTATTTTCTTCATATGCTCACAGTGACGGACAGCAGAAGCAACTGAAAGGAGCAAAACCCAAGATTTGGGGAAAAAGAGAAAGCCTGTGAAATATTTTGCTGGGCTTCACCCCATCAGTATTTTCAAACGAAAATAGATAGAATGGAAACTTTCATTAGTCACAGTTTCTGGGGAAATTGTTTCCGACAAATGCCTAAGGGAACGTGAGGGCAGCAGGAATGCCCCTGGTGGGCTGCACACCGGCAGGGTTGGGTGTTTGCAGTGGCAGGGCCTGATGGACAGGACTGAACTTACATTTAGGACCCCTGAATGCTTCACATTCCATTGCCAGAGGCTGTCAGGGTCAATGCTGGCAGTGCGTGAGCCGAAAGCCCCGATGGTGCAGGCAGCAGGTCGGTGGCCGTGCCCCGGCAGCCCCGATGGTTCAGGCGCACATTCCCCGGCAGCACCGGTGGTGCAGGCAGCAGGTCCCCCAGCGGTCCCCGAGCCACGCAGCATCGATGCTTCGGGCAGCAGGTGGTTGTCCCCACTGAGCGCTGTGTCCGAGGACCGTGTGAGAATGAGTCCAAACGGAGTGTCCCCTGTTCCTCCTGGGTTGTCCTGTCGCCGTCCTGTCCACATCGGCCGAGCTCGTCCGTGCCGTCCGCTCCATGTCTGCCAGCACCGTAATGGGCGAGGGGCGCATGCAGGAGGGATCCGCCACTCCGGGGAGGGGGAAGAGGGGAGAGGGGAGAGGAGAGTAAGAGAGAGGGGGGAGAGATGAGAGAGGGGGGATGGAGTGGGAAGAGGGGGGAGAGTGCACGGGAACTCTGAGGGGAGAGGGAGATGGCGAGGGAAAGGACCGGGCCAGAGGAGAGGATATGGCAAGCACAAAATGACATGGAGAGGGGAAAGGGAGGTGGTGAGGGGCAAAATGACACGGCGAGGGGGAAGGGAGATGGTGGGAGCAGAAGAGACACTGTGAAGGGAAAGGGAGACGGCCAGCACGAAATTACTTGCATGGTGGAACAGGGAGAAGGTTATCGGGAGTGGCCCCCACGGCCTGACAAAGGGCAAGTCACGCTTGACCCATCTGACAGCTTTCAGTGATGGCATGGCTGGCTGGGGACAGGGAGACGGGGGAGCTTGGGGTTCTGATTTCAAATCAGTCTTGCTTAAATGAAAAAAAAAGCTGTTTGAATCTTTTTATTAATGTGAAATAAATAAAAGAAAAACAATCAAATCATATTTTAGGCAACAGTTGCCTGTGCAGGAAACCCACACCCCAGCAGGGGTGAAATAAGTCCAGCGAGCTGGCACGTTGGCTGGCTCCATGGCAAGGCTTGTCCCACCCATGGAATGACAAAAGGCACCCCGCTGCAGCCCAGGAAGCTTGAGTTCAGGCTGAGGAGAGCTGCATAGGGCTCTGGAATGACCCTAGCCCCTCACCTGCCTGAGGACAGAGCCCTAGAAAAGCACTTTTCTGATGGTGTTTCCCTCCTCTTCCTCTCTTCTTTCTTCCTCTTGTGCTCTGCAGCAGCTCCTGGCAGCCTGGCTCCTTCTGGCCACCACTCGGACTCTTCCTTAACCCATCCTCCGTGACAGATATCTACTCCCCCTGTGTGCATCTCTTCTTTCTGGGCGGGCTGGAGGTGTCATCTTTGCCATCAACAGATTGAGACCGTGAGCTGCCATCTGCCCCATGGCGGCGCTTTTTCAGGTGAGAGATGAGGAACTGAATGGTTGACAATTCGATGATGATTTTCAAGGGAGGCTTTTCTGGATTTGGCAGTTTTGGCGCAGATGAAGATGTGCTGAAGAACAGGAAAAGATGCAGACATGGTCTGAAAGCCAGGTCCTGAGTGGGAGCCCCTCTCTTCCTCACCATCCTGAGATGCACGAGCACAGCACTCAATTGCTGCCATCTCGGCCAAAACCTCTGCATTAGACCCTGCTCTGGGGCAGCAGCTGCAAGCGCACGCGATGACCTGCCCCACGCCAGCCGCACGCAGAGCACACGCTGTCCCACAGGGGACAAGGAAGGAGCGAGTGTTGCTGCAGCACGTGCGATGGCAAAGCTTACAAGGGAGACCCAGAGCAAGACCTAGACCAGGCTGGTGCCTCCTGATCTTGGGGGACACCAGTCCATGGCGAGGGCTTGCAAAGCTCCCTCCCACCCTGTGCTAACCGTCAGAGGCACGGCCCTGCTTCTGGGATCCAGAGCGATCCCTGCCAGCCCAGGAGAACTGAAGAGCCGGCTGCCAAGATCACTCCTCGAGCCAGCTGCCAGGCCAGGCAGTTGCCTCATGGAGTATCTGAGGATTGCTACTGGCCATGCTGCCTGGGAGCAACTGGCACCGCTCACCTCAACTTGCCAGAAAGCTGGGAAGTGGAGTCAGGAGGGAGGGTGGTGTCCATGGGCTGGATCTGCTCCGGAAGCTGTGGCTGAGGTTGTGTGTGATGGTCATCTCGGCTCACCGCCTCCGGCGTGCTGCCCTGTAGTTATGGACATGAATCGAAACTTGGTGGTCTAAAGAAGAAGAGATTCTGTAACCCAAGAAGAGAAAATACAAAAGAGGAGCCCAGAGAAAGGGGAGGGGGGCAGAGAGCCCGGGGAAAGGAGTGAGAGGTGGTAGAAGAAGGATCAGAAGGTGCCTACTGAAGACTGGGCAGAAACTCAGACTCACCTTTTTGGCAGAGAGTGCCAGCTTCTTGGCTGGTGGTGGAGATGTGGAGCTGCTCCGCTTCACAGCGGTCAAGAGGGAGCGCTTCAGGTTGACCAGAGAGCAGCTGTCAGGAACAGCTGGCACAGCTCCAAGGACCACAGAGAGGTGCTGTTTGGGCTCCTGCGTCTTGAATGACGTGTGTGGCTTCTTGGTCTCAAAGAAGCTACCCAGGGTCAGCTCCTCTTTGGCCTCACTTGTTTTGCTAGTCTTGTATTGCTGAAATATTCTGTGTCCCTGAGGCAGGTGCGGGAGACTCTTGGGCCTCTGGGCTGCGTCGTAAGGCAGGGCTGAGTGCCCTTTCCGGATGCTGTGTTTTATTTTGAATGAAGAGGGCACGTCCTGTGGCAGCTTTGGTGGAAGCATTACATTTGCCAGATTTGGCCCCATGTTGAATGTTGTACGGGGCACAGAGACCCCAACCTCCTCCTGCCCAGACAGCTTCTCTGCAGGCTGCATCTCTGGTTTCTAGACAAAGAGAAAGACAGACGGAAGTTCAGTGAGGAGGGAATTCAAGGGACACGGCTCACCCAGGAACCCTCGGCTCAGCAGGTCCCTGCTGCAAACGGTCCTCCCATGTGCCCACCTTCCTTTAAGCTGCAGCCCCTGCCCTGGCAGAGTGGACAGAGGGGCAGCAGCTCCCAGGAAGCGACCTTCGGGACTCACCTGGCCCATCACTGGCTGGCTGGCCGGGATGGACACAGCCTTGGCAATGGGTCCCTGCAATCTCTTGCCGGTGCTGGGTGTTCTGGTGAAAGCAGAGAAGCGCATGTGTTAACTGTGAGGGGAGCGCCTGCAACGCTCTCCTCAGAGATGCACAAAAGAAACAGGAGCAAAACTCCTAGGAGGCGAGGTGCTCTTGACCTACAGCTCTTAATCCACCAGGGGCTGGACCTCTACCTGCCTCCCTGCTCTGAGACAGCTCCGTCCCGCCCCCTGGCTCGTGCTCCCAGCTCTGTCCCAAACGCCGAGAGCAGTGGGCACAGGGGCTGGGAGACACACGGTGCTCTCACCTCAGGTAGAAAAGCACATAGGCCTGCTGCTTCAGGACCACGTTGATGTTGGTGCAGCGGACAATGTCGTCATTCATTAAGTACCACTGCCCATCGCTGGCCTGCAGAAAAGAGAAGAGGATTGGGCTGCATCCGAGGATCTTCCTGGCCTGAAGAGCAGCAGGAATGGTGCCCGATGGCAGAGCTCCACTCCACAAAACCCGCAGACAGCCCAGGGGCAGGAGAAGGGGATTGGGCCAAAGAAGATCTCCGTGCTTCCTGCAGCGGAGCACAGCCTGTACCCCCCATGCAGTGCTCCACATCTGCTGAACGCCCTTCTTTCTGTGCACTACATGGACCCACGAGGACCCACTGGCACCCATCCCAGAGCGGGTGCCAAGAGAGCGCGCTGGGCTCACCTTCACGTAGCTGTAGTAGTGCCCTGAGTGGCAGGAGGTCCCAGAGTGCACCAGCACGGCGTAGAGCTGATACTGCACAGGGTCCCCTTCATTCTCCGACATGTAAGGTCGGATGTCCAAGAACTCAGGGTATGTCACGCCCTGTGGAGAGACGATGTCTCAGGAGCCCGCACAGCAGACTGCTTTCTTGCTGGAGCAAGAGCTCATCTGTCCTCCGAGTCGCATGTCTTGAGAGAGGAGGACTCGCTCTCCCCCCGGCAGAGGTGACAGTGAGAGAGAGAGCAGGATGAGCTGAACACCCACTGCACGGCTGGAGAGGGGCTGCAGCAGAGCTCGCACCGTGCACCTCCCACCCTGCTCCGGGCCGCAGGGCCTCGGGCCAGGAGACAGCCCCAGCTCTGGAGTGCCAAGTACTCACCTTGGTGATTTTGCCTCCATGAAAGTAGGAAAAGCGCTTCAGTGACACTGTGAGAACATTAGAGGCTTGCTGGATGCTGAGGCGTTTGCTCGCTCGCACTTTGGTCTTGCACCTGCACGGGAAGAGCTGGAGCTATTCAAGCTGTTCCACGGCAGATGGAACTGTGATTGCCAGGTGGTTGCCAGCCCTGGCCAGGCGTCTCCATTGCAGGCTTCCATGGCCACGTACCTCCCGGTTTAGCCATGGAGCAGGTAGAGAAGCCCTGCCTGCTTCCCTCTGGCACATCCGTGCGCCCTTTCCTGCCACAGACCCCCACACACTCACTTGTCACACATGTAGGCGTTCTCCTCGCACAGCATCTCTGGCCTCACAAACAAGTTCAGTGCCTTCTCGATGCTTTCAGCTTCCTGCAAGGACAGAGGAGAGGTCAGGGCACGAGTGGCCTGTCCACGCGACAGCCTGGCTCCCTGCCGACACACTGGCCCCAAGAGACAACACACAGTAGGAGGCAGCGCAACACCACAATCTGCTCCTCTGCCGCCTGCACTGGGACTCGACAGCAGCAGGTGAAGGAACCTTGAGGCAGTAACGGTGCAGCTGCCGGAACAGCCCCTCCGAGAGCTGAGCTCCTCCCCACCGCGACCCTGCCACAGTACCTCGATCTCCACCGCCAGGTCCAGGAATGGTTCATAGGTGTCCGAGGGCGAATTGCACGCTTTGCACCTCACTGCAAAAGAAAAAGCCATGAGCACACCCTGACACAACGCCAGCACCCACCACCAACTCAGCACAGCGCAGGCAGTGCAGGATTCCCCCTCTCTGCCTTTGGGCGCCACGATTCACCACCTGGCAAAGAGGAAGGCTGGCAATTCCACTTTGTGTAGGGACAGCAAGAGTTGCCAGAGAGCTGGCAACAGGGGTTCCTTTGCTGGTGGCAATGGGCTGGGGACCCACAGCCCACAGCTTTTACCATCTCCACAACAGGCATCATGGCCCGCAGGCATTGCGGGATGGACCAGCTGCAGCTCCACATAATTTACACCTACTTAGTAATTTCCCCAAGAGATTCTTCCTTCAAGGCTCTCGGGGAAGCAGCAGCCCTGAGAGCTACAGGCCCTGGCAGCCAGCACTCACCACGGGACCGCAGGAAGCCACCGAAGATCTGATGAACCAGCGTTGTGGTCTGGCTCTGGCGATCCAACCTAGAGACAGCAGCACGGTATCTGACACCGCCCCTCCGCACCGGCCACCCCACGGGCCACCGCTGTGTCCTCAGGACACGTCCCCAGTGTGTTCTGGCCAGCAGAGAGCTGGCAGCAGGCGACTCACAGCCCCTGTCACTCTGCTCCCCGCGTGGCACAGCTCCAGGGGTGGCAGCAGGCTGCTCGAAGCAGCACAAACCCCTGCCTGGAGCTCCACGCTGGGCACCGCAGGCAAAGGCAACGCAGCTTCCTGGGACAGAGGGCCCTGGGAAGGCCTCCCACCCGCAGCCACAGAGACGGGGCTCAACTAGGAAGCACAGCTCGATTCCTCGGCACCTGCGACAGGATCCCAAACCCATTGCCCCCTTAGGATTTGGTGAGAGGAACAGAGCTATGCTGGGCCAGAGGAGTCACGGCAAGGGAGCAGGCAGACAGCAGCCCAGAGCTGTGTCAGCGTGGGGCAGAGCTGCGCCCCGGAGTCAGCACCTCACTCCAAGCCAACCCGGGGGACACGTTCACCCCACAGTCCCCTCCCACAGGCACACGGGACCGGTGAGGGGACAGCAGAGAAGAGCAGCACGGGCTGTCAGGGGGCCTCACGTACTGGCTATAGACATTCAGGCAGGCCCTCTGCATGGCATCGATGATAAAACACAGGAACTCATGTGCGTCCTCCTGGCGGCCAAAGCGGATGTGCTTGGCGATCTCTGCAGGAGAGGGAGGGATTAGTAGCACCACGTCCTCCAACACATGCAGGCCTTCCCTCCCTCTTTCTCTCCCTCCCTGCCTTCCTTCCTCCCACCCTGCCTCCCTCCTTCCCTGCCTCCCTCCCTCTCTCAGGACAGAAAATCTGGGGATTGAGCCCCCTCAACCCAAACCAGATGTCAGGCTTAGGCTGGACACGGGGGGAAGCCCCACGCAGCCCCTGGCAGGCTGCGAGTGTCAGCTCTGAAGAGCAGTCTGCCGAGAACTGTCCTGATCTCAAAGGTTCTGCTCTTGCATCGGTCACTGTTGCCCTGCATGGCTATGAAAGGGGAGCACAGCAATCCTTACTCTTGAGGTCTCTGATGAAGGACACCGGCTCTATCGTGCTGCCGCTGCTACCAAAAACCTGCAGTATGTGGTTCTCCATAGTGCACAGCATGCAAAATTCGCTTTGCTGGCCTGAAGCAGGAGAGAAGATGTTGGGGACAAAGCCAGGAGAGATGGAGGCATTCCACGGGACGGGCGATCTCTGGTCCAGTACAGCTCAGCCACGCTCCATCTTTCCAATGAGCTTGGTGCTGTGGCGCAGTTCTGGGCCATCCTGGGTATGTAGGGAGCAGCACATGCCGCCCCCAGCTGACGCAGCCCCAGTCACAGCACCGGCTGCTGCAACATCCCAGGCGGGACAGCATCCATGTGGATGGAAAACACATCCCAGGGCCAATCCCACCAGAGCCCTAAGGACAGGGCTGGAGCCGCGCAGGCTCCCCTTGGTCACAGCTCAGAGCAGTGCACACCGGGACACTCCCTTGCAAAGTCCCCCAGAACCAGCAGCGCCTGTCAGTGCGCCGTCTGCTGCCCTGCCTTCACGCAGTCCCCACAGGCAGAGACTGCTCAGCCCCACAAAGCCAGCAGGTCCCATTGGACCGGTCCTAGTCCTGGATATGCCCAGCAGAGTCAGCGCCTTCCCAGACAAAAGGAGGCACAGCTTGGGAAGGCTGCTATGGCTGGGAAAAGTCAGATGGACACAGGAACGACCTCTTGCTGGAGAAATGAGGCAGGAGGGAGCAGACATGTCCTGACACCCACACCCTAGCCAGAGCCAGGCTTCCCCACTCACAGGTCCGGCTGTGCTCCCTGGAGAGCAGGTAGTTGGCGAGAGGAGGAGTGTACGTAAGGCACTGCAGGGTGGCATTCAGGAAACAGGTGTTGCCTAAGTTTTGCAGCCCGGCGCCGATCCAATAGGTCTGCTGCCACTTCAGGGAGAGGCGCTCCATGGGGAAAAGCATGTTCTTTGGCATGGGGATCCCATGCGCCTGCTCCAGCTTCTCCTTGATGGCCATGGCCATGCTCGGCGGCCAGTTCTTCATCTGCTGCAGGAGGGGTTCCTGTTCCTGGTGGTCCAGCTGTGGAAGGATGCAGCCCCTGAGCCAGCCGCTCCGGGATGGGACGTGGTGGTCCCTTACGGGGGGAGCTGCAAGAGGGGTCCCTCGGAAGGAGACTGCCTTAGGATGCCAAGCCCCAAAGATGCAGTCCTGCATGGAGACAACCAGAGACCCCTCACCTTGGAATTCATCTCTTCCCTCAGCTGCTTCAAATGCTGCTCCTTCTCCGCTCCGTCCTTCTCCAGGGGCTCCAGGGCCTGGAACAGAGCCTTCCAACAAAGAAAGAAGCCCATGATGCCACGGTGGGACTTGAGCTGCCTCCCAGGCACTCGAGTACCCTTTGCCTCGACACCCTCCTCCGAAGCCGTAAAGGCATTTTGGTGCTGGTAGGGCCATGAGCACATTGCCAGGGGGAAAAATCCCTTGTGGTGCTCGACCGCAGCCAGGAGCTGTGTCAGCAGCTCCTCCTGCTCCTCCAGGGAGGAAGATGACAATGCAGTGCCATGCTAGGAGGGCTGGCTGCCCCGTGGGGACAGACTCCCGCCTACTTGGCCAGAGACCATGGGCTATTGGTGCATGCAGGACATTTGCCCCAAGGCTTTCATTGCCAACCATACTGATGACTTGAAAAGTCATCGCCCCCAGACCTCACCTGTGCCTCCTGGTCAGCCGTCTGGGCCACCAACTCCTCGAGTGTGGCATTGTCCATCCTCTGCTGCTCTTGCAGCTCATTCAGTACCTGCCTCGTCTGCAGAGTGGACCTGGACA
>NW_026527860.1:1103551-1139886 GCF_017976375.1 Cuculus canorus | reverse complement strand
GCCGGCTGCCACAGAGGGGCCGCTCTGCTTGGGAAGGCTCCGGGAGAGGAGAGACAGACAGGAAGCACCTCCAGGCATTTTGGTTGTGGTGGAGGGATCAAAACGCAGGAGAGATTTTACCCTCTCCCTCAGGCACTGCCATGGGTTGGGGGAAGGCGCTGCCAGCGGCATCGGCACCCGCACTTGTAGCAAAGGGCGGAGAAGCAGGGAAAAAGGGTTCAGAGACACATGCTTATGGGAAGAGCCAAATGCAGGGAAGATCTTGGAGCCCGAGGGATCCCTCAGACAAGGATTTACAAAGATAATCACCAAGGACTTCTTTTCCTTTCTAAAGCTCCCAGCCTGAGCGCCCGCAGTGCCAGAGTCCTGCAGGGCAGGAGGAGATGCTCTGGGCCAGGGCTGGAGGAGCGACGCGCAGAGGGGCTGACAGAGAGAGGCGGCGCGGCTGCGGCTGGGAAAGTTGGGGGCAGCCTTGGCTCCAGTGGCCACCAGATGGTGGATGGCCGTTGGCATCCTGGATCGTGGCCACAGGAACTCGGAGATGCTGCCTCCCCTAGGTCTGGATTTCCTTCCCCAGGCAGGGGGGAATCGGGGGTGTTTTCAAATCAATCATACTAAAACAAATTAAAGAAATAATAATAATAATGAAAATACATCAGATCAAAGGCTTTTCTTAACTTAACCTTTACAAACGAAAACCAATGACTTCTTCACCATCTGCTCCCCCTGGGGCAGCCTGGCCCAAAGTGAGAGCTGGTGCTGGAGGGCCTTGGCTGGGGAAGGTGATTCCCAAGAGGCAGAGAAATGAACATCCGAGGCTGGAAAGTGCTACTCAGAGTCACGGGATAATAATCCAGGTTAGGAGTGAACGCTGGTGACAGATCAGTAAGTCTTTGGCTCCCCCTGTCTGATGCTGGCCCTGTCTGTAGCCTTTCCTGCTTTTCTGGAATATCACTTCCACATCTTGTTTTTCCCATGTTTTAACACTGTGTTATCATCTTGAATTTCCACTTCTCCCTATTTATTTCCTATATTTCTCGATCACATCAATGAGACGTGGAAAGCAAAAGCAGGTCAGTGGTACAAATTAATTCTCCTTGTCCTCTGTGCTAAGACTTGGTGACAAGTAGCTCATCATCTTTGGTTCCTCTGCTGCTCCTGGTAACATTAGCCGTGACCAACTCACTTGGCTCATCTGTGGGTTTAATAGCTGATTCAGTAGCACACGAGAAGAGAACAGGCAGTAACAAATAATTAAGGCTCAAAAGTGATGCCTGTGCCTCCTTTTCCCTTTGCCGGTGTAGTGACAGCATTGGTTTTCAAGTGACCATCTTCAGACCCCTCTCCCTGGAGGTCTATCCAGCACAACCCTGACCACCCCATACCGTTTCTCTCCTACAGCTCTGAGCTGAACCCCGACAAAAGTGGAGCTGTGAATGACTTCTAGAACTGCATCTACGCTTATGGAGATGTGGGGGGCAGAGGGCTGGGAGCTGGCCGTGACCTTGATATATTTCTTCCTCAATGTGATGTGGCCTTGCACAAAACCTCGTGCACACTGAAGCACTGCATATGGGGAAGGCTGGACTCTGTCCTGGAACTAAGAAAAGCTACCCTGGTGCTGGCTTTTCCCTGCTCCTCCAGCAGACTCGCACAAGCTGCTCCTGTGCAGCGAGCGTGGGCAGGAGCTGTCTCGAGGGGAAGGGACCCGCACGCCTGTATAAAATCACGGCAGCGATAGGAAATTATTTAAGAATGATGTTAGAAGCAATATCTTTCATAATTAAGACATCAATTTAACTCTAGAAAATTAAGTGGAAATTCCAAGTGGCACGTTAACTGGAAAATTTCCAACCAGTGTAATTGCATGGGTGGGTTAATTATTCTTCATTAAATAGAGCTGAAATCAGTCTCGATACCTCTCTATTATTGAAGATTGGCAAAGGCCGCGGGAGCTTATTGTTTCCCCAAGTTTTCCGCCTGCTGTACCTGAGGTGGGGGAAAAGCTCGTGGGGGACAAACTATGCTTGTGGAAAGTGGGATGGATGAAGGACCAAATCCAGTTTTCATGAAACTTAGGGGCAAATGAGGACTTGGCACCTGGAGAAGAGGCTACCTGGGGAAAAGTGCATTTCTCACCTGTGTTGTATGGCCAATAAAGCCCTACAAAGACAAAAAAAAAAAAAAAAAAAAGGCAGATTTCATAGATGATTTAAAAACGTGCAGGTCTGAACCTTCTGCAAGAGGCAGCAGGGTTACTCTCCCTTTTCCATTCTCCCAGCCTCTATCTGTGCTGCTCGTTGTTTGGCAGGATTTGATGACTGTTATTTCACATTCAAAAACTTAATTTGAGATATTTCATGTGTGTCCAAGCGGAACGTTTCATTAAAATCAATCTCTGGTACAAAGAGTTTGAAGCAAACAGTCAGTGGGATGTTAAGGGAATCAATTGCTCTCCTTTGCCAATGAGAAGAGAGCATGGAGCGGTGGGTTTGGGCTGTGATGGTGACAATTCCCACTGAGGACCATGAAAAACCCTCTAGCTGGCTTCTGCCATGGAACAAGTTATCAGCGGAGGTTTTAGTGTCAAAAAAAAGCAACTTGAAGAAATAACAAGTTTTTCACTCATCAAAAGAAATGCTCCAAGTAACTCCTCAGCATTTTTGCACTTTTGAGAGCCTCTGACTTTCTCTCTGCAAGAAGTATTTTCTTCATATGCTCACAGTGACGGACAGCAGAAGCAACTGAAAGGAGCAAAACCCAAGATTTGGGGAAAAAGAGAAAGCCTGTGAAATATTTTGCTGGGCTTCACCCCATCAGTATTTTCAAATGAAAATAGATAGAATGGAAACTTTCATTAGTCACAGTTTCTGGAGAAATTGTTTCCGACAAATGCCTAAGGGAACGTGAGGGCAGCAGGAATGCCCCTGGTGGGCTGCACACCGGCAGGGTTGGGTGTTTGCAGTGGCAGGGCCTGATGGACAGGACTGAACTTACATTTAGGACCCCTGAATGCTTCACATTCCATTGCCAGAGGCTGTCAGGGTCAATGCTGGCGGTGCGTGAGCCGAAAGCCCCGATGGTGCAGGCAGCAGGTCGGTGGCCGTGCCCCGGCAGCCCCGATGGTTCAGGAGCACGTTCCCCGGCAGCACCGGTGGTGCAGGCAGCAGGTCCCCCAGCGGTCCCCGAGCCACGCAGCATCGATGCTTCGGGCAGCAGGTGGTTGTCCCCACTGAGTGCTGTGTCCGAGGGTCGTGTGAGAATGAGTCCAAACGGAGCGTCCCCTGTTCCTCCTGGGCTGTCCTGTCGCCGTCCTGTCCACATCGGCCGAGCTCGTCCGTGCCGTCCGCTCCGTGTCTGCCAGCACCGTAATGGGCGAGGGGACGCATGCAGGAGGGATCCGCCACTCCGGGGAGGGGGAAGAGGGGAGAGGGGAGAGGAGAGTAAGAGAGAGGGGGGAGAGATGAGAGAGGGGGGATGGAGTGGGAAGAGGGGGGAGAGTGCACGGGAACTCTGAGGGGAGAGGGAGATGGCGAGGGAAAGGACCGGGCCAGAGGAGAGGATATGGCAAGCACAAAATGACATGGAGAGGGGAAAGGGAGGTGGTGAGGGGCAAAATGACACGGCGAGGGGGAAGGGAGATGGTGGGAGCAGAAGAGACACTGTGAAGGGAAACGGAGACGGCCAGCACGAAATTACTTGCATGGTGGAACGGGGAGAAGGTTATCGGGAGTGGCCCCCACGGCCTGACAAAGGGCAAGTCACGCTTGACCCATCTGACAGCTTTCAGTGATGGCATGGCTGGCTGGGGACAGGGAGACGGGGGAGCTTGGGGTTCTGATTTCAAATCAGTCTTGCTTAAATGAAAAAAAAAGCTGTTTGAATCTTTTTATTAATGTGAAATAAATAAAAGAAAAACAATCAAATCATATTTTGGGCAACAGTTGCCTGTGCAGGAAACCCACACCCCAGCAGGGGTGAAATAAGTCCAGCGAGCTGGCACGTTGGCTGGCTCCATGGCAAGGCTTGTCCCACCCATGGAATGACAAAAGGCACCCCGCTGCAGCCCAGGAAGCTTGAGTTCAGGCTGAGGAGAGGTGCATAGGGCTCTGGCATGACCCTAGCCCCTCACCTGCCTGAGGACAGAGCCCTAGAAAAGCACTTTTCTGATGGTGTTTCCCTCCTCTTCCTCTCTTCTTTCTTCCTCTTGTGCTCTGCAGCAGCTCCTGGCAGCCTGGCTCCTTCTGGCCACCACTCGGACTCTTCCTTAACCCATCCTCCGTGACAGATATCTACTCCCCCTGTGTGCAGCTCTTCTTTCTGGGCGGGCTGGAGGTGTCATCTTTGCCATCAACAGATTGAGACCGCGAGCTGCCATCTGCCCCATGGCGGCGCTTTTTCAGGTGAGAGATGAGGAACTGAATGGTTGACGATTCGATGATGATTTTCAAGGGAGGCTTTTCTGGATTTGGCAGTTTTGGCACAGATGAAGATGTGCTGAAGAACAGGAAAAGATGCAGACATGGTCTGAAAGCCAGGTCCTGAGTGGGAGCCCCTCTCTTCCTCACCATCCTGAGATGCACGAGCACAGCACTCAATTGCTGCCATCTCGGCCAAAACCTCTGCATTAGACCCTGCTCTGGGGCAGCAGCTGCAAGCGCACGCGATGACCTGCCCCACGCCAGCCGCACGCAGAGCACACGCTGTCCCACAGGGGACAAGGAAGGAGCGAGTGCTTGCTGCAGCACGTGTGATGGCAAAGCTTACAAGGGAGACCCAGAGCAAGACCTAGACCAGGCTGGTGCCTCCTGATCTTGGGGGACACCAGTCCATGGCGAGGGCTTGCAAAGCTCCCTCCCACCCTGTGCTAACCGTCAGAGGCACGGCCCTGCTTCTGGGATCCAGAGCGATCCCTGCCAGCCCAGGAGAACTGAAGAGCCGGCTGCCAAGATCACTCCTCGAGCCAGCTGCCAGGCCAGGCAGTTGCCTCATGGAGTATCTGAGGATTGCTACTGGCCATGCTGCCTGGGAGCAACTGGCACCGCTCACCTCAACTTGCCAGAAAGCTGGGAAGTGGAGTCAGGAGGGAGGGTGGTGTCCATGGGCTGGATCTGCCCCGGAAGCTGTGGCTGAGGTTGTGTGTGATGGTCATCTCGGCTCACCGCCTCCGGCGTGCTGCCCTGTAGTTATGGACATGAATCAAAACTTGGTGGTCTAAAGAAGAAGAGATTCTGTAACCCAAGAAGAGAAAATACAAAAGAGGAGCCCAGAGAAAGGGGAGGGGGGCAGAGAGCCCGGGGAAAGGAGTGAGAGGTGGTAGAAGAAGGATCAGAAGGTGCCTACTGAAGACTGGGCAGAAACTCAGACTCACCTTTTTGGCAGAGAGTGCCAGCTTCTTGGCTGGTGGTGGAGATGTGGAGCTGCTCCGCTTCACAGCGGTCAAGAGGGAGCGCTTCAGGTTGACCAGAGAGCAGCTGTCAGGAACAGCTGGCACAGCTCCAAGGACCACAGAGAGGTGCTGTTTGGGCTCCTGCGTCTTGAATGACGTGAGTGGCTTCTTGGTCTCAAAGAAGCTACCCAGGGTCAGCTCCTCTTTGGCCTCACTTGTTTTGCTAGTCTTGTATTGCTGAAATATTCTGTGTCCCTGAGGCAGGTGCGGGAGACTCTTGGGCCTCTGGGCTGCGTCGTAAGGCAGGGCTGAGTGCCCTTTCCGGATGCTGTGTTTTATTTTGAATGAAAAGGGCACGTCCTGTGGCAGCTTTGGTGGAAGCATTACATTTGCCAGATTTGGCCCCATGT
This sequence comes from Cuculus canorus, assembly GCF_017976375.1. Classification (NCBI taxonomy): domain Eukaryota; kingdom Metazoa; phylum Chordata; class Aves; order Cuculiformes; family Cuculidae; genus Cuculus; species Cuculus canorus. The sequence goes on along the minus strand of NW_026527860.1, from coordinate 1,134,087 downwards.
TGAATGTTGTACGGGGCACAGAGACCCCAACCTCCTCCTGCCCAGACAGCTTCTCTGCAGGCTGCATCTCTGCTTTCTAGACAAAGAGAAAGACAGACGGAAGTTCAGTGAGGAGGGAATTCAAGGGACACGGCTCACCCAGGAACCCTCGGCTCAGTAGGTCCCTGCTGCAAACGGTCCTCCCATGTGCCCACCTTCCTTTAAGCTGCAGCCCCTGCCCTGGCAGAGTGGACAGAGGGGCAGCAGCTCCCAGGAAGCGACCTTCGGGACTCACCTGGCCCATCACTGGCTGGCTGGCCGGGATGGACACAGCCTTGGCAATGGGTCCCTGCAATCTCTTGCCGGTGCTGGGTGTTCTGGTGAAAGCAGAGAAGCGCATGTGTTAACTGTGAGGGGAGCGCCTGCAACGCTCTCCTCAGAGATGCACAAAAGAAACAGGAGCAAAACTCCTAGGAGGCGAGGTGCTCTTGACCTACAGCTCTTAATCCACCAGGGGCTGGACCTCTACCTGCCTCCCTGCTCTGAGACAGCTCCGTCCCGCCCCCTGGCTCGTGCTCCCAGCTCTGTCCCAAACGCCGAGAGCAGTGGGCACAGGGGCTGGGAGACACACGGTGCTCTCACCTCAGGTAGAAAAGCACATAGGCCTGCTGCTTCAGGACCACGTTGATGTTGGTGCAGCGGACAATGTCGTCATTCATTAAGTACCACTGCCCATCGCTGGCCTGCAGAAAAGAGAAGAGGATTGGGCTGCATCCGAGGATCTTCCTGGCCTGAAGAGCAGCAGGAATGGTGCCCGATGGCAGAGCTCCACTCCACAAAACCCGCAGACAGCCCAGGGGCAGGAGAAGGGGATTGGGCCAAAGAAGATCTCCGTGCTTCCTGCAGCGGAGCACAGCCTGTACCCCCCATGCAGTGCTCCACATCTGCTGAACGCCCTTCTTTCTGTGCACTACATGGACCCACGAGGACCCACTGGCACCCATCCCAGAGCGGGTGCCAAGAGAGCGCGCTGGGCTCACCTTCACATAGCTGTAGTAGTGCCCTGAGTGGCAGGAGGTCCCAGAGTGCACCAGCACGGCGTAGAGCTGATACTGCACAGGGTCCCCTTCATTCTCCGACATGTAAGGTCGGATGTCCAAGAACTCAGGGTATGTCACGCCCTGTGGAGAGACGATGTCTCAGGAGCCCGCACAGCAGACTGCTTTCTTGCTGGAGCAAGAGCTCATCTGTCCTCCGAGTCGCATGTCTTGAGAGAGGAGGACTCGCTCTCCCCCAGCAGAGGTGATAGTGAGAGAGAGAGCAGGATGAGCTGAACACCCACTGCACGGCTGGAGAGGGGCTGCAGCAGAGCTCGCACCGTGCACCTCCCACCCTGCTCCGGGCCGCAGGGCCTCGGGCCAGGAGACAGCCCCAGCTCTGGAGTGCCAAGTACTCACCTTGGTGATTTTGCCTCCATGAAAGTAGGAAAAGCGCTTCAGTGACACTGTGAGAACATTAGAGGCTTGCTGGATGCTGAGGCGTTTGCTCGCTCGCACTTTGGTCTTGCACCTGCACGGGAAGAGCTGGAGCTATTCAAGCTGTTCCACGGCAGATGGAACTGTGATCGCCAGGTGCTTGCCAGCCCTGGCCAGGCGTCTCCATTGCAGGCTTCCATGGCCACGTACCTCCCGGTTTAGCCATGGAGCAGGTAGAGAAGCCCTGCCTGCTTCCCTCTGGCACATCCGTGCGCCCTTTCCTGCCACAGACCCCCACACACTCACTTGTCACACATGTAGGCGTTCTCCTCGCACAGCATCTCTGGCCTCACAAACAAGTTCAGTGCCTTCTCGATGCTTTCAGCTTCCTGCAAGGACAGAGGAGAGGTCAGGGCACGAGTGGCCTGTCCACACCACAGCCTGGCTCCCTGCCGACACACTGGCCCCAAGAGACAACACACAGTAGGAGGCAGCGCAACACCACAATCTGCTCCTCTGCCGCCTGCACTGGGACTCGACAGCAGCAGGTGAAGGAACCTTGAGGCAGTAACGGTGCAGCTGCTGGAACAGCCCCTCCGAGAGCTGAGCTCCTCCCCACCGCGACCCTGCCACAGTACCTCGATCTCCACCGCCAGGTCCAGGAATGGTTCATAGGTGTCCGAGGGCGAATTGCACGCTTTGCACCTCACTGCAAAAGAAAAAGCCATGAGCACACCCTGACACAACGCCAGCACCCACCACCAACTCAGCACAGCGCAGGCAGTGCAGGATTCCCCCTCTCTGCCTTTGGGCGCCACGATTCACCACCTGGCAAAGAGGAAGGCCGGCAATTCCACTTTGTGTAGGGACAGCAAGAGTTGCCAGAGAGCTGGCAACAGGGGTTCCTTTGCTGGTGGCAATGGGCTGGGGACCCACAGCCCACAGCTTTTACCATCTCCACAACAGGCATCATGGCCCGCAGGCATTGCGGGATGGACCAGCTGCACCTCCACATAATTTACACCTACTTAGTAATTTCCCCAAGAGATTCTTCCTGCAAGGCTCTCGGGGAAGCAGCAGCCCTGAGAGCTACAGGCCCTGGCAGCCAGCACTCACCACGGGACCGCAGGAAGCCACCGAAGATCTGATGAACCAGCGTTGTGGTCTGGCTCTGCTGATCCAACCTAGAGACAGCAGCACGGTATCTGACACCGCCCCTCCACAACGGCCACCCCACGGGCCACCGCTGTGTCCTCAGGACACGTCCCCAGTGTGTTCTGGCCAGCAGAGAGCTGGCAGCAGGCGACTCACAGCCCCTGTCACTCTGCTCCCCGCATGGCACAGCTCCAGGGGTGGCAGCAGGCTGCTCGAAGCAGCACAAACCCCTGCCTGGAGCTCCGCGCTGGGCACCGCAGGCAAAGGCAACGCAGCTTCCTGGGACAGAGGGCCCTGGGAAGGCCTCCCACCCGCAGCCACAGAGACGGGGCTCAACTAGGAAGCACAGCTCGATTCCTCGGCACCTGCGACAGGATCCCAAACCCATTGCCCCCTTAGGATTTGGTGAGAGGAACAGAGCTATGCTGGGCCAGAGGAGTCAGGGCAAGGGAGCAGGCAGACAGCAGCCCAGAGCTGTGTCAGCGTGGGGCAGAGCTGCGCCCCGGAGTCAGCACCTCACTCCAAGCCAACCCGGGGGACACGTTCACCCCACAGTCCCCTCCCACAGGCACACGGGACCGGTGAGGGGACAGCAGAGAAGAGCAGCACGGGCTGTCAGGGGGCCTCACGTACTGGCTATAGACATTCAGGCAGGCCCTCTGCATGGCATCGATGATAAAACACAGGAACTCATGTGCGTCCTCCTGGCGGCCAAAGCGGATGTGCTTGGCGATCTCTGCAGGAGAGGGAGGAATTAGTAGCACCACGTCCTCCAACACATGCAGGCCTTCCCTCCCTCTTTCTCTCCCTCCCTGCCTTCCTTCCTCCCACCCTGCCTCCCTCCTTCCCTGCCTCCCTCCCTCTCTCAGGACAGAAAATCTGGGGATTGAGCCCCCTCAACCCAAACCAGATGTCAGGCTTAGGCTGGACACGGGGGAAGCCCCACGCAGCCCCTGGCAGGCTGCGAGTGTCAGCTCTGAAGAGCAGTCTGCCGAGAACTGTCCTGATCTCAAAGGTTCTGCTCTTGCATCGGTCACTGTTGCCCTGCATGGCTATGAAAGGGGAGCACAGCAATCCTTACTCTTGAGGTCTCTGATGAAGGACACCGGCTCTATCGTGCTGCCGCTGCTACCGAAAACCTGCAGTACGTGGTTCTCCATAGTGCACAGCATGCAAAATTCGCTTTGCTGGCCTGAAGCAGGAGAGAAGATGTTGGGGACAAAGCCAGGAGAGATGGAGGCATTCCACGGGACGGGCGATCTCTGGTCCAGTACAGCTCAGCCACGCTCCATCTTTCCAATGAGCTTGGTGCTGTGGCGCGGTTCTGGGCCATCCTGGGTATGTAGGGAGCAGCACATGCCGCCCCCAGCTGACGCAGCCCCAGTCACAGCACCGGCTGCTGCAACATCCCAGGCGGGACAGCATCCATGTGGATGGAAAACACATCCCAGGGCCAATCCCACCAGAGCCCTAAGGACAGGGCTGGAGCCGCGCAGGCTCCCCTTGGTCACAGCTCAGAGCAGTGCACACCGGGACACTCCCTTGCAAAGTCCCCCAGAACCAGCAGCGCCTGTCAGTGCGCCGTCTGCTGCCCTGCCTTCACGCAGTCCCCACAGGCAGAGACTGCTCAGCCCCACAAAGCCAGCAGGTCCCATTGGACCGGTCCTAGTCCTGGATATGCCCAGCAGAGTCAGCGCCTTCCCAGACAAAAGGAGGCACAGCTTGGGAAGGCTGCTATGGCTGGGAAAAGTCAGATGGACACAGGAACGACCTCTTGCTGGAGAAATGAGGCAGGAGGGAGCAGACATGTCCTGACACCCACACCCTAGCCAGAGCCAGGCTTCCCCACTCACAGGTCCGGCTGTGCTCCCTGGAGAGCAGGTAGTTGGCGAGAGGAGGAGTGTACGTAAGGCACTGCAGGGTGGCATTCAGGAAACAGGTGTTGCCTAAGTTTTGCAGCCCGGCGCCGATCCAATAGGTCTGCTGCCACTTCAGGGAGAGGCGCTCCATGGGGAAAAGCATGTTCTTTGGCATGGGGATCCCATGCGCCTGCTCCAGCTTCTCCTTGATGGCCATGGCCATGCTCGGTGGACAGTTCTTCATCTGCTGCAGGAGGGGTTCCTGTTCCTGGTGGTCCAGCTGTGGAAGGATGCAGCCCCTGAGCCAGCCGCTCCGGGATGGGACGTGGTGGTCCCTTACGGGGGGAGCTGCAAGAGGGGTCCCTCGGAAGGAGACTGCCTTAGGATGCCAAGCCCCAAAGATGCAGTCCTGCATGGAGACAACCAGAGAGCCCTCACCTTGGAATTCATCTCTTCCCTCAGCTGCTTCAAATGCTGCTCCTTCTCCGCTCCGTCCTTCTCCAGGGGCTCCAGGTCCTGGAACAGAGCCTTCCAACAAAGAAAGAAGCCCATGATGCCACGGTGGGACTTGAGCTGCCTCCCAGGCACTCGAGTACCCTTTGCCTCGACACCCTCCTCCGAAGCCGTAAAGGCATTTTGGTGCTGGTAGGGCCATGAGCACATTGCCAGGGGGAAAAAATCCCTTGTGGTGCTCGACCGCAGCCAGGAGCTGTGTCAGCAGCTCCTCCTGCTCCTCCAGGGAGGAAGATGACAATGCAGTGCCATGCTAGGAGGGCTGGCTGCCCCGTGGGGACAGACTCCCGCCTACTTGGCCAGAGACCATGGGCTATTGGTGCATGCAGGACATTTGCCCCAAGGCTTTCATTGCCAACCATACTGATGACTTGAAAAGTCATCGCCCCCAGACCTCACCTGTGCCTCCTGGTCAGCCGTCTGGGCCACCAACTCCTCGAGTGTGGCATTGTCCATCCTCTGCTGCTCTTGCAGCTCATTCAGTACCTGCCTCGTCTGCAGAGTGGACCTGGCCAGCGAGACAGGGGCACGGGCAGGCTTAGCCTCCATGGGGCTGCCGGGCCAGCGTGCCCCAAAAGCGGGTGCTCGCCGGCCTCTGGGTCTCCCTCATAGCCCCGCGGGGTAGGAAACCCCCTGCTGTCCTCTTACCCAAGTTGCTGTTCTTCCATCGTCTGTAATTCCTCGTCCACACAAGCTTGTGTGGCCTTCATTTCCCGGATTAGCTCGAGGAGAGCCTGGGAGAGCGTGATGGCTCCAGAGAGGGGTGATGGGGGTGAGCCCCAGGGGAGGGTCCCTGTGAGTGTGCCACACACACCCTGGGAGCCCCACAGGCACTGTGGGACACACAGACACTGAGGGACTCAAGGACACAGAGTGCCCCACGGACACTGAGGGACCCACAGCGAGTCAGGGACTCAGAGAGCGAGTGCCCCACGCACACCCGGAGCCACACAGACACCGAGTGACCCCCAGGCACCCCGTGATCCCGGAGACTGAGTGGCCCCAGGCAGTGTCACAATGGGGGGAGGAACGGGGCTCATTCTCACCTCACCCGTTGCCAGGTGACACCCCCCCACTCCCGCCCCCCCAACCACCCCCACACCCCACACCCCAAGCCCCCAGGAGCCTGTGGGCACCACTCCCGGTCCCTGAGGGGCTTGGCATGAATTTCTCCCCCGCGCTGGCAGATGCCCAGGCCCTGCCGCCTTCTCCCCTGCCCTCCCTGCCAGGCAGCGCGGCCGCGCTGCTCTCTGGCAGCAGCTTCCCGCAGCCCGGGCCCAGGGAGACGCAGCTCCCTGCCCAGGAGGGCTGAGCCGGCTGCCACAGAGGGGCCGCTCTGCTTGGGAAGGCTCCGGGAGAGGAGAGACAGACAGGAAGCACCTCCAGGCATTTTGGTTGTGGTGGAGGGATCAAAACGCAGGAGAGATTTTACCCTCTCCCTCAGGCACTGCCATGGGTTGGGGGAAGGCGCTGCCAGCGGCATCGGCACCCGCACTTGTAGCAAAGGGCGGAGAAGCAGGGAAAAAGGGTTCAGAGACACATGCTTATGGGAAGAGCCAAATGCAGGGAAGATCTTGGAGCCCGAGGGATCCCTCAGACAAGGATTTACAAAGATAATCACCAAGGACTTCTTTTCCTTTCTAAAGCTCCCAGCCTGAGCGCCCGCAGTGCCAGAGTCCTGCAGGGCAGGAGGAGATGCTCTGGGCCAGGGCTGGAGGAGCGACGCGCAGAGGGGCTGACAGAGAGAGGCGGCGCGGCTGCGGCTGGGAAAGTTGGGGGCAGCCTTGGCTCCAGTGGCCACCAGATGGTGGATGGCCGTTGGCATCCTGGATCGTGGCCACAGGAACTCGGAGATGCTGCCTCCCCTAGGTCTGGATTTCCTTCCCCAGGCAGGGGGGAATCGGGGGTGTTTTCAAATCAATCATACTAAAACAAATTAAGAATAATAATAATGAAAATACAACAGATCAAAGGCTTTTTCTTAACTTAACCTTTACAAACGAAAACCAATGACTTCTTCACCATCTGCTCCCCCTGGGGCAGCCTGGCCCAAAGTGAGAGCTGGTGCTGGAGGGTCTTGGCTGGGGAAGGTGATTCCCAAGAGGCAGAGAAATGAACATCCTAGGACGAAGCAGCGGTGGGCAGCGCTTGAACACAGAGAGATCCAAAGGCCGGTGCCTGCACTCACCCGCTCCAGCCCTCTCCCAGTTCCCTGTTCCTTGTTTAATTCAATGAAAGAATTGTGTTCACTTGGCAGCGTCTCTCTGCAGTAATTTGTGAGTGGGAGAGGGGGGTGGAGGTGTTGATGCAGCCCCTGCGCATCCCACAGTGGGTGATCTGGGCTTGGGATGGACACCGAGAGGAGGTGGGACATCACTCCATGTGCTGGATGCCCGTGGAAGCCCAGTTTTTACCACTGCCTTCTTATATCCCAGACGTTCACCAGAGAAGCATGAGACCATCCATCTCTCCACAGTCACCATCAACAGGGAAAAGAGAGAAACACAATTGTTACCAAGAAAAAGAAGTGTCATAGCTGTGCTGGGAAGGTCAAAGGGGAAAAAATCGATCATGACACTGCCGGCTTTGGTTTCTAGGTTTGTTGACTAACAGGAGACATGACACGCTTGAAGAAACCTTGCTTGGTGAATTACTGCTCTCTCCTAACACGGCTAAATGACTCCAATCCCACCACAGCTTATTGGCAAGACAGAAAGCATGAGACATTCATGCAGACAACTGCACTCACCCTACCTCTGGTCAAGGCCCGTAACACCTTTGCTTACAGCCATTAACGATGGCATTGCTGATGGACTCACTGCCATTGAACACGCTGAGCCCGACAGGAGGCAGGGAAGGACAGAGGGCAGGAGGGCATCGTGAGGGACTCGCCTGACAAGGACGACAGCCTGCCCAACCTGACGTGGCTGCTGGACTTCTCCATCACCAGCGCCAGCATGGGCAACTCCTCCTGCTGCCCCAGGAGGAGGGTTGCAGAGATGGATAAAATTCTCTCTGCCAGGAGAGCAGCATTAAGAAACACAGAGCACACGCACACCTGTCCACTGAACAGATGCTAATTTTGCAAACTTAAGCAGTAAAAGCTGGGAGATGCCAAAGCCAAGTACACCTGCACTACCTTATTTTGGTTCCCCACGCATTACACTAAGGGAGTCCTAAATATCTTGATCACCTCACGTCTCATAATAAATCACATCTTTAACATTCCGCTCACTACACAAAGTGAAATCGCTGAAGAAAAGCTCAGATGGCAGAGGGCATTTGCAACAGTGCAACCTTTATCTTAAACAATATTAGACCTGTGAAGCAGGGTGGGTCTTTATGGTGAGAAGAACAACGGGAGCCAGACCAAGGAATATTCCATAGACCACCTTACTACACAGACCATCTATACCAAAGCCAAAAGGTAAACCTGACTTCTAGGTTTCGACTGACCCTCCCAGGAACCTGAGAGGGGTGGGAAGATGTGGGCTTTATAGACAGGCAAAAAGGGGGTTTCAGGCAATACGGTTTCCTGTAATTCTGTGTCATCCAGCCAGGAGGAAAAACCTCTACAACATGAGACTGATAACAATACTACACAGGATCTAAAATAGGAGAGGAAAAAAAGCAATGGAAATCAGAAGCACGGAGCAAACCATGGAAAAAGAAAAAAAGCAAGAAAAAGGGAAAGTGAGGAAGAGGTAAAAAGAGTTCTCTTCCTCTTATGTTGCTTCCTGGAAGGATGTGAGAGAGCTTAATATATATATATGTATATATATAAATATAACTTTCTGAAGAATCAAGAAACAAGGCAAGGAAGGAAAACTGAACTACTTAGCATGTGGGATCACATTCATGAAAAATGTGGCAGAGGACTAGCCAAACAAGCTGAATGATTCATTTAACATCTGCCTTCTGTGCTTCATGTTTTCAGTTCAATTGAAACAGGTAGGGAAGACTAGTCGATAATCACAACCTGAAGCAAAATACTGGCCAATACTTCAAAGTGCTTTCTGAGAGATGAGATCAAGCAATAAATATTTTCCAGACACAAGATGATGACTTAATAGCTTAATGAAGTCTCACCACAAGCACACCACGGCTCAGCAAATTCAAACTGCTTTGTCAGAGGAGACAAACAAAAGAGTTTGCCTGGAGCTAGTGCAAAAAATCATTAAAAATTTCCAGGAACAACTCTCAAGCCTAAACATAGGCACTCAGTGCTATTTTAGATGTTATAGGTTATCTTGTCTGCCTCTCCAGAGAGACAGTGCTTCTCTGTAGGTCCTACATCTCATGTATCAATCCTAGGCAGGATGTATTGGTTCCCTTAAGAAGCCTAACGTGGCCTAGATGCCCGCACTGAGGCCACCCAACTGTTCCTCAGAAAGCAAAGAAAAGATTTACAATCTCAATATTGTGAATATATCAATTGTTTCTGTTCTTGAAACTCTCTCTATTCCCTCTCGTGTCACTCACTATCCAGCGGCAGCTGCAAGGCCAAAGGCAGAGCTGTCATCCCAACCCGCCCTATTTGTCCCTGACCACCACAGACTACCACCTTCAGCAACTGAAAAAGCAGCCCAACACAGGTGATTCATTCCCACCTTCAGCAGCAATTCCTTTCCATCTCCCACGTGTCCCATTTGCCTCTCTTCATACAAACCCCACCTGAGGTGGAACCCAAAGGCTTTGGCTGCCTTTCTTCTTCCCTCCGAGAGACCTGCTTGACTCCAGGAGAAATAAGGAGCAGGTTTATGGCTCTTCAGAAAGGTACACACAGCTCAGGAGTTTGCCAGCTCGTGTGAGCAGAACTGCCTCCTCCAAATTATTCCTGTTCGGGTTTGTGGGACTCTACCCCATATTCAACGGGTCACACACTGAGGCACATTAAACAGCTGTCCGTGATGATGTTTACTGGAATTGCTTTTGCACACAAAGAGGGTATGATTTGAAATCACTTTACAATTTGTTCTCAAGCAAAAATATTTCCTTCTTTAGAAAAATACCAGCGATAAAGGCTCCTCTCCAGGAAATAAACTGGGAAAAGGCAAGGCCTCTATTAAAAGTACAGAGAAATCCATTTGGCACGTGTCAACCACCACTGCCCTCACGCCTCGCAGCTTCCTTCCTCCGCACTTGCCTATATTTCACCATCTTTCACCTTTTAACTTTACCAGCAACGCTCCTCAAACCACCGTCTCACTGCAGGGAGGGACCATTACTAACTTTTACTGCTTATCTGCCCATCCAGATGTGATTGCAGACTTAGACCCAGGGGTAAAATGGGCAATAAAAGTAAGCGTATCACTACGTGTACACAGGACCAATGCCACGGATTTAGAGTAGAGGCAAAGCTTGCCTGCAAAAATCTTTGGCCTCTAACTCTAAGAAGTGTTCAATTTATTCCCCTGAATAAACTGTGTTTATTCACACTGTTGTAAAGCACCTACAGTCTCTGGGGGTCTAAACAAAACATGAATATCTGATGACTAAACATGCTCGTATGGTTTTACTACAATAAGCTTAAAGTAAGCACTAGAGAAACAGATGGAAATATTTGTTCAAACTCTTGAACCGGGTTCGTCCGGCCATACGCAGAAAACAAAGTCAACATTTCAACAGTTCTCTAGATTAAAAAATAAATAAATAAATAAAAATATCACCTATGCTTGAAAAAATTCACTGATGTGATAAACGAAAACGGCCAGCCATGCGTGTCCTCTGTGTACATCTGGTTAAAGCAGATAAAGACTCCATTTGTCAAAACAGTTTCTACCAAATATTTGATGTTATAATCCATATCTGCACCATAAACTCTGTCTTAAACTAAAGGAGTGCATAATGAGTTTGGGGCAGAAGGTAAGCGTAAACGTCAACAAAATAATTCATTTCTGAATCTTACTTTGAAGACTGTTCATCATCAGTTGTCTTCTCATTTGATTCACCAGGAGCCAGGTATGGTCAAACTCCAGGATAACAGCACAAGGGAACAGAAAGAGATCAGTCTTGCGATAGAATTCCAGAAGAGAGGAATTTGGAAAGAACTGAAGAACCAAATGAAACGTACCCAAAGCCTTCCTGTTAAAAGCCACTGAACAGTGAAAATGTGTTTAAATCCATACAATCCACGCGGCTCCCTGTCCGCAGCCGAGCAGCGCCCTGGGCCGTGGCTCCCAACCCGGGGGCGTGGCTTCCTGCACCCGGCAGGGCGTGGCTTCCAGCACAGGGGGCGTGGCCTCTTGTCCCCTGTCAGGTGTGGCCTCCCAGTCCTTCCCTGCAGTGGGTGTGGCTTCCCAGAACCGGGGGCGTGGCCTCTGCCCCCCAAAGGAGGGTATTCTCCCAGCCCTGGGGCGTGGCCTCCACGGGGGGCGTGGTCTCTCAAAAGCAGGGGCGTGGTCTGCCAGCTCCAGGGAGCGTTCCCTCTCACCTTGGGGCGTGATCTCCCTGCAATCAGGGGCGTGGCCTCCTTGTCCCTGCCTTGAGAGGGGCGTGGTCTACCAATCTTTCCCTATGGAGGGCGTGGCTTCTCTGCGGGGGGTGTGGCCTCCAATACACAATGGGCGTGGTCTCCCAGCCCAGGGGGTGTGGCCTCCAAACATCTGAGTCCTTTTCCTCTTTTCCTTCCTCCGGGGAGGGGGCGTGGTCTCAGGGGAAGGGGCGTGTCCTCCACCCCCGGGGGCGTGGCTTCCTGTCCCAGGGAGCCTGGCCTCTTAGCACACAGGGGCGTGGCTCGCATGATGCAGAGGGCGTGGCTTCCTGCACAAGGAGGCGTGGCTTTCAGGTCTGGGGGCGTGGCTACCAGTTTCAGGCGATAAGGTTTCTTGTCTGGGGGCGTGGCTCCAAACCCAAGGGGCGTGGCATTCAGAACCAGAGGCGGGGCCTCCCTGCCCTCAGGGCGTGGTCTCATCACGGCTATGGTGGGCGTGGCCTCCATCCTCTGAAGGGCGGTAACTCCCACTGGGGGCGTGGTCTCTAATCACAGGGGGCGTGGTCTCTAATAACAGGGGGTGTGGTCTCCCAGCCCCGGGGGGCGTGGCTTCCCAGCACACAGCAGATGCCATCTCCTCAGGTTTGGGAACCCTCACGCACACAGCACGGAGATGGGCATCCCATGAACACTGACACGCAAAGCCACCCATGGTGCTAAACCCTGTCCAGTGGGAGCAGCTGGGACATGGACATTGTGCCTGATGAAGAGCCGTCTGCTCAATAGCCTCTCCCATCACTTGCAGATGGCTCCTGTCTCTCCAGGGCACGTCACGAAGGCTGCAGAGAAGAGGTGCTCACAGCATCCCATCCCCTGCCAGAGTGGGTCTGTGCACCTGTGCTGAGCCTCACAAGATCTGACACCCATTTGCATGCAGGGAATCATGGAGACAACAGACACGCTCTGTTTCAACGCTCCAGTCTGAAGGATCCAGGATGTGTGATAGCTGGAGCCTGAAGAGGACTTGCTTGCTTCCAAATGCAAGCTGCGCAAGGACTGGATTAAATAAAAATGTGGATGAACCATACAAATGTTCAATTGACACCGGGTATTAAAATAAAGGTAATCCTATTCAAAAGTTGTAAGCCAAAAGGCAGAGCACATCACCCCATAGAGTCCCAGGGGTCCCCTGCATGCTGTGACAGGGGATGGAAGAGGAGCGGGAGAAGCAGGAGGGCATCCCACCAGCACAGCCCCTGGAGCACCTCATTGCCTTTGCAGGGGGAGCAGGTGGGAGGATGGCACAGTGAGCAGCTCACCTTCCTCAGCACATCCCGCATCGCCAGGTACAGGCCGGTCACCTTCTGGGCAGAGTGGACTTTTGTCAGCGTCTCTGCGATGTCACTTTCCAGCTGGCGAACCGCCTTGGGCAGAGATGGGAAGGAGGGACGTGGGGAGGAAGGTGCTGAGCCCAGCGCCCGCACGGGGAACGTGGGGACAGGGGCTCGGCCAAAGCCCCTCGCGGGTGCTCCCACCCCCGGAAGGGTCCTGGGTACCTGCAGCTGTGCCTCTTGTGGCTTCTCCTCCAGCGCCATGTCCTGCAGCCGCTGCAGCTCCTCTGCAGTGCATCACCCCCCAGCGTGCTTGCGCTGGAACCCTTCTCCTCCCGGCGTGCTGAGAGCGGGAGTCCTTCAGGAGCAGCAATCCTGGGAGCTGGAGTCCATCAAGGAGCAGCACGCTTGGAGCTGGAGTGCTACAGCGCAGAGCATGGTGAGAGCTGGGTTTGTCCACGCCACAGCCCCTTTGGAGCTGGAGTCCCTCAAGGCCCGTCCCGCTGGGAGCTGGATTCCTGTAGTGGCTCCTGAGCTTGGAGCTGCACTCCTTCGTCTCCCAGCATGCCGGGAGCTGGAGTGTTTCCCTCTGTGCCGCACAGGGAGCGACAATGGCTCCCCCAGCACTGAAGGCCCATCCCCGGGTCCTGGGAAACCACGCCCACTGTGTGGAGAGACCACACCCCCAGCTGGGAGGCCACGCCCCTGGCTGAGAGATGATGCCGCTTGGGGGCTGGAGGCCACGCCCCTGCTGCTGGGAACCCACACCCACGGCTGAGAAGGGCTGGGAGGCCACGGCCCCACGTGACAGGGTCAAGGAGGTCACAGCCCCGAGGGGAGGGAGGCCCCGCCCTCCCAGGGGCAGGAGCCTGCGCCCCAGTGTGCTGCAAGGCCACGCCCCTGGGACAGGAAGTAACGCCCCAGGGCTGAAAACCACACCTTCTGGGAGCAGTAGCCACGCCCCTGCAGGACTGGAAGCCCCTCCCCCTACTAGAAGCCACGCCCTCACATGCTGGACGTCTGCCCCCCTCCCCCGGGGTACAGGAAGCCACGCCCCTTGGGTGCTGAAGGCCACGCCCCCTTACTGCAGGCCCCTCTCCAGAGGGAGACAATTGACAGCAATGAGGTGCAGTACTTTCTGATGGAGCAATCAGTGAAGTGCAGGAAAACAAGAGGGCAGTGTTTCTTTCCCCCCCGATCCCAACGGGAGGAACTGCTTTGGGTTGTTTGGGTTTTGCTGTCGGAGCTGAGTTTCCGCACAGCCAACGCTGCTGTTTCCCGAAGAGCTCCTCCATAGGATGCGACTGCCCCAAAGTGCTTCGCTTTCACCCAAGAAACAGCATTTGCTGCGCCTGCAGTCACTGCAGTGAGTGTCCTGTGCTCCTTCCCTGGAGGCATTTCTCAGTCTGTTTTGGTTTGTTTGGTTTCTCTGACACTCCATCTTCCCATTAACCATTATTGATTTTTATTTTCTCTTTGCTCAGTATCAGTTGAGAAAGGAATGGATCGGGAGGTGGGGTGTTGGGCGTTTTTTCTCTGGAGAGGTGGGTGGTTTGGGGATTCGGTTTATTTGCTTTACGAATCAAGACCTGCACACAAGGGGCACTGCACCCTGACAGGCACTGTCTTTGCTTTTGTTAATGGGTGAGGAGGAAAGGAAACGAAAGGCCGAAGTGTTTCCTGCTGTCTTCTGTGCCTCTTGCTGCTCTCGGTGCCTTTGGAAGTCATTTTCTGCATGAAGGTATACAATCCCCTGTATTAGAAGACTTTACCTGAAACCTTGAATGCTGCTTCAGAACTGAAACCAAGGTGTTCCCTCGTTGCACTGATCCTCTGGGAGCCGTGTGCACCGTATCCCCCAGAAGAAGCAAGCCGGGCCTTCTGTCCCCAGGCTGAAACCCACCATGTTGCTCGAGTTTCATGTCAGCTTGATTTGTTGCCTGAAAAAAGGATGCTGGCAGTTAACTGTTACCATAACCATTTTCTTTTCCATTCTTGCAGGAGGGTAACGCCACAGGCCACTGAAACAACAAGAGAAGCTGATAACCTCGAAAAGCACGATTCCTCCAACAGATACCAGGTGTCGTCGACCCTGAAAACCTTCCCATAAACTGTCATCTGGTGCTGCAGGGTCAGAGGCTGATTCAGCTTCTGTCAGGCTGGCAAGACGAGGAGGCAGAGCTGGTGAGTGTATGCCTCGCTTGTTTGTTTTTCCTTTGTTTTCTTTGGCTTTGCTTGAGTGCGGTGGTAGAAAGTGCTTGTAGATACTACAAAAAAATCCTGTGGAGTTTAGAAATGAACCTATGGAAAAAAAATGAGGAATTGAAAATGTGATGGAAAAGGTCACTTTGTCAAGACAGCCTTGCAGCCTGTCGTGTGTAGGTACCACTCAGGAAAATGTGTAGTTCTGCCCTATTTCTGGTCGAAGTAGGTGATAACGGTTTAGCTGCACTTGACCGAGGTCTTTACAATTTATGCTTGGGCTATTTCAGTAGCGATCTGGTGAAAACTGTGTTTTCACAAAAAAGCATCATCAGGAAACTTGGTAAATGCCTATAAATTGGTTTTTTGATGACAATTTGTTACAGTGCTGCATTTGTTCTTTTCTTATACCAATGTGATGCATGCTTTTGTTACATCTTTTATTAAAGAAGAAAATTGGAGGAACTTGAGCAGATGCCTTGCTTGGTTGCTTAGAGCAGGGTGGCTCAAGTTTCCATATTCCAGAAGCAATTTTTATGTTTCAGTTAGCAAGTAATAGTACTGCGAGAGTCAAATTTCACTTTAAGAACTGTGTAATTGAAGTCCATGTGGGGTGACTGGGAAAGTGAGTCTGAGGTCCATTTCTCATGTCTTTTATTTATCACCAAATACAAAACGTATATATTTTATAGACTCAGATCAGAAACCAAATCTGCCGAGGCCCTGGTATTTAATTCATACTTGTCTTCTAGAAGGTGAGGTTGAACTTTGTCTACGGTACTAAATCTACCAAAACTTTCTCTTTAAGATTAGGTGCCTGAGAAGGCAGATTCCGTGCCTCTAGCTTTAGCTTTACCTCCACACCACCAACCCTGAAATGGTTGCCCTACATGGTACCTTTCTTGTTCCCTGAAAAGCATCTGGTATATCTTGAAACATCACATATTGCTTCTTTCAAGGGTATTTCTTCTATCTCCTTCTATATTAGGTTTCTGTCCTGTGTTTTAAGAGTACATTTCTGAAGAGTCTTCAAGTGAGATGATGGATGCAGCCCTTGCAGTCTTGATTTTAGTTTTCTCGCCTTACCTCCTGTATGTGGAAATGTTAAGAGATGCATTGCAATATACCATAGGCAAATTTCCAAGGAATATTTAGTTTATTTGTTTGACTAAGTGATGATACTGCAGCAGCAGCAGCAAAGTACCTCAAGTATTGAGACTGAATGTATTGAAACGTTTTTCAGTGCAGTCTGACTAAGCAGTTGCTGAGGAGAGAGATGTGTGATGCAGCTGTGGAGACAGAGCCCAAAGAGCATCCTTAGGGACAAGTGCAAGAACATTTCAGCCTCTAAGGGTGCCTCTTGTACTCAGTTTGGAATACAGTGTTCCTGAGTAGGGCCCTTGCTCTGGAGCTTTATGCCAGTTTCCTTTGAAGCATTAGAGTCTCCACTGTTCCTTATGTTATAGTTGTCACTGCACAGAGGAGGACTGGAGATCAGGGAACCACTGCATGATTCTCCATGCCTTGGGATATATACTGTAGTTGCTCCCTAATGCCTTAATCCCAGGGATAATTCTTGTTCTCCTGGGAATTTTGTAAAGCAGCAAAGATATGTTAGTGCATGAAGGATTTCATCTTTGTGCTCATGGCAAAGCAATGGACTGCCAGCCCAGGTGGATGTTTAACAGAGAAAGTGGCCAAATAGTATGGAGGTTCTAATTAAAAGGATGTTTCAGTATAACACATAAAAGCTGGTTAATAAGCTTTGCAAAGTCTGTGCTTTCTTTTCCACACTTCATGCAATGAAGTAAGCTGTAAATAGTCTTTAAAGATGATTTGGTTTTTCTTAGGCTGAGAATTTCTTAGCAGCTACTAGTGAAAGATACCTGGGAATGGCTTGGGATATTTAACTTAAAGGTTTTGTTTTAGAGGGAAGTAAGTTGACCATTCAGCAGCTGTTAATTTTGATCAAAGTTAAAATCAACAGCTTTGATAACGTGTTACTAATGTTTCTGCATTACTTTCAGTTTTACAACTTTCAGTCCTAGAGTTTGTGATGTCATTTCAATGGCTTCCCAGGTGTGTTCTTCTCTGTCTTTCAGTCAACACTGAGTTTCTTTACCTGTCATTAGCGAGTGACAGAGGATAAAATACACTTTTCTGTTGTAGGCTTCCCCACCGTTTCTTTCTTTGTTTGAGTTTCAAACCTCTAATTCAAGTACAACTGTTTTCTTATTATATGGGATGCTTTATGCTTTTGATAGAAACAAAAATGCAGGAAATGAGGGGGCAATTAATTTCTGGTCCCTCTGCCTTTAGTAAGACTGAGGATGTTTTCCTACACTGCCTACGGAGGAACGAGCCAAGCTGGGAGGCTGCAGTGGATAAGTTTGAATTTGAAGCTTAACTTTGGGTAGAAGCGTACTGTGAGATAAAAGCTTGTGGAGAGAACATTTGAATTCCTGACATACTGAACAAACAGCTGACCTGATCTAGAATAACTAACTAAGGTGCTGCTTTATCTTTGGCTGTTCCTTTCTACACCTCTGCTCTTACTCATGGAAATAATGTAGATAACAGAGCAAAATTTGAAGACTTTTGGGGCCTTTGACCTTCACTTCTGAAAGTTCTACTATTATATTCTTCCTGGGTTTTTTTTTCCTAGCTCTTTTATTATTTGGTCATAGCTCCTGTTGGGAGTTAAGGTTCAGAGGCCCTTATTTTTTGTCGAGGAAGGAAGACGTGCACAACCCATTATGAGTTATAAGCAGGCTCCGTTTATTGCCTTCAGATAGCTCAGTTATATACAGCGTGAGTTAATTATGCCTACTAGTCCTACTCTGATTGGCGAAGCCTAAGGGTTAGGTTTTTGCATGAGTCCTCCTACTTGCGGTTTCAGCTTAAGCTGGTTTCTCATTCTTTCCACAGCTAAGGTTCCCTAAGGTTATTTGTGAAACTAGTCAAGGTCACAGTGTCCTTGCCAGTTCGCGCTATCAACATGATTGTGCAGCTTCTCGGTACTCCTCCATTCGGTCTATTGTGCAGGGCTATGCCTTGCTGGAATGTAGCATTTTTAAAGAGCCATGTCCTTGTTCTTTGAGCCATTCACCAACAGCTACCAAGGGTAGGGATGGTCCCCATGGCCTCCTGGGCACAGAAACTGCCTTGGGACCAGAACCTTAATGCCTTCCTCCAAAGGATGGGCGTGGCGGGGTGGGCAGTGCCCGTCCCCCCTGTGTCACTGTGCCATTCCCCAGTGACGCGCTGTCACAATGCCCCGGCCACGGTACAAGAGGCGTTGTCCTGTGTCCCTCTGTCAGTGTGCCCGGCCTCGCCATCGGGACAGAGCTGGGCTGGAGACAGCTCCAGGACATCCAGAGGAAGCCCTTGTGGAGCCAGTGGAATTGTGTGGAAGGAGGTGACAGAGGAAGGCTGGGGGTTGGACAAAGCTGCTGGAGGTTCTCTAGTGCAAGAGCAGCTCTTGGTGGGGCCACTGTTTAAGACTCTTCTGATGGACTGAAATCTTGTTCCAGCCTTTGGAGAGTGGGTTCCATCTCCTCAGGACGTGACAAGAGCCACCAAGCTGTGGAGATGCTGAAGGCTCTGAGGTCTTTTCAGCCAGGTAGGAGTGGTAAGATGGATTTTTTTCTTGAGGAGCACTGTGGTGCTCCCTATCTTCGTCTCTTGCAGGCTGAGGGTCAGTAACAGTATGACACAAGGGGTTCCAGTGCGTTGGAAGGGTTCTCACCCCCAGGGCCGATCAGGCTGGGAGCAGGGAAACACCTGAGATGGCTTCAGGTTGAGGGAGAATAGAGGTTAAGGCATCTTCTGGGAGGCATGAGCAGCTTGTGGGATGAGGAGTCAGGTCTTGCTCGCATGCTCAGGGAACAGCCGATCACCAGCTTTGGGGTCAGGAAGGAATTTTCCCCTGGGGCAGATTGGCACTGGTCCCCAGGGGGTTTTTGCCTTCCTCTGCAGCATCGAGCAGGACCACTAGTCAGGGCTCCTCTGGCCCACTTTGGTCAGGTCAGTGCCTGCTGCTCATGCCCCCAGACTGCCGGTTTGGTTTTTGAAATGGATGTAGCAAAAACTCCTAAATGCTCCTAATGGGTGAGGCTGCATTTTATTCAGAGGAGAAAAATAGTGAACTAGAGCACGGAAAGCGAGATTAACCACCATCTAAAAGCTGTCATAGAATTTAACCCCCTCTCACTTGGTTTGTGAGCCTTCGGTGCTGGGGAGAGGGCGTGGGGGGGTGGGCAGTGCCCAGTCCCCCCTGTGTCACTGTGCCGGTGCCCGGTGACACGCTGTCACAATGCCCTGGCCACGGTACAAGAGGCATTGTCCCGTGTCCCTCTGTCAGTGTGCCCGGCCTCGCCATCGGGACAGAGCTGGGCTGGAGACAGCTCCAAGATATCCAAGAGGAAGCCCTTGTGGAGCCAGTGGAATTCCATGAAGGGAGGTAACGGAGGAAGGCTGGGGGCTGGACAAAGCTGCTGGAGGTTCTCTAGTGCAAGAGCAGCTCTTGGTGGGGCCACGTTTAAGACTCTTCTGATGGACTGAAATCTTGTTCCAGCCTTTGGAGAGCGGGTGCCATCTCCTCAGGACGTGACAAGAGCCACCAAGCTGTGGAGATGCTGGAGGCTCTGAGGTCTTTTGAGACGGGTAGGAGTGGTAAGACAAGGGATTTCTTTCTTGAGGAGCACTGTGGTGCTCCTTATCTTCGTCTCTTGCAGGCTGAGGGTCAGTAACAATATGACACAAGGGGTTCCAGTGCGTTGGAGCCCTGCCAGGCATGGGAAGGCTTCTCACCCCCAAGGCTGATCAGGCTGGGAGCAGGGAAACACCTGAGATGGCTTCAGGTTGAGGGAGAATAGAGGTTAAGGCATCTTCTGGGAGGCATGAGCAGCTTGTGGGATGAGGAGTCAGGTCTTGCTCGCATGCTCAGGGAACAGCCGATCGCCAGCTTTGGGGTCAGGAAGGAATTTTCCCCTGGGGCAGATTGGCACTGGTCCCCAGGGGTTTTTTGCCTTCCTCTGCAGCATCGAGCAGGACCACTAGTCAGGGCTCCTCTGGCCCACTTTGGTCAGGTCAGTGCCTGCTGCTCAATGCCCCCTGAAGATGGCTTCTCATGCCCTGCAGCTGGGGGAAGGAAGGTTTTTTTTCCCCAGGGTGGATTGGCAAGTGGCCCTGGGTTTTTTTTACCTTCCTGCGCAGCAGTGAGCGCTGCCCCTTGCCAGGGCTCTGTCAGTTCTTAATACTGAGCTGAATGTAGGTACTTGACACAACAGCAATCCCAGAGCCTTGGGGTGCAATATTTGTGTTCCTGTTTGGTTTTTTGAAATGGATGTAACAAAAAGTACCCAATATCTCTAATGGGTATTGTTGCATTTTATTCGGAGACAAAAATAATCAACTAGAACAAGACTAGCAAGATTAACTACCACCTAAAATGAAATCATCAAGGTTGGAAAAATTTTCTAAGCTCATCCAGTCCAATCATCTGTCAATACCAAGATGCCATTGGCCTTCTTGGTGGTCAACCGCTGAACTAAAAAGGATAGCAGGGTGTTGAAGCTTTTGATCTGAGTGCTAGTCTAGGTCTCTTTCCTCAGCCCTCCATGCGATTTTTGAGATTTGCTTTTGGACAACACCCTTGGACACATGGTGTGAATGTTGGGGTTGTCCTATGCAGGGACAGGATTTGGATTCGATGATCCTTGTGGGTGCCTTCCAACTCGGGACATTCTGTGATTCTATGATAAATCTCCAGATCACCCTTGAACTAAGCTGTAAGAGTCCTAGGTTTTGTCTGAAAGGAAACGGGAATCAAGTGCGTTTCCTTTTTCCTCATTCTTCTTGATTCTGGAGAATTGTGAATCGGAAGAAAACTGTGTGAGTTGAGGACTACAGCGTAGTAAGAGCTGTGCTAAAGGTTAGTACGGAAGTGTTAAGCTTCCACAGGTCCTGGAGGGAAGGCAACTGTATAAACTCTTTAGATTATTGCGGAGTGGCCAGACTAGTAGAAACAGTGACACTTATCAAGCCTGGTTTTGATGTGAGTCTCCACCCTGTTCTGCCCTCACTCTTGTCTCACCCTCCTGACACCTCTGCTGCTGTTCTCCACCCAATGATTAGCACTGCTTTTGAGTGAGGTTTAGGTGGTCAACCGCTGAACTCAAAAGGATAGCAGGGTGTTGAAGCTTTTGATCTGAGTGCTAGTCTAGGTCTCTTTCCTCAGCCCTCCATGCGATTTTTGAGATCGAAGAGATAAATGCATACCTAGGAAACACCTACTCCTTTGTCAAACTCAGTTCAAATTTAGCCAGTTGTCGCAAAAATCCTGGAAAAATTGGTCTGGGAGGACCAATATAGGCTGTGCAGCTAAATCAATCCAGTTTCCCAAGGAAAGCAAGCTAAAATTGTCTCAGAAAGACGCAAAGAGTTGATCAGTGCCAAGTCTGCCTTGCTGGGCAGCAATTAACTGTCCTTTCTTAGAAACATCTGAAGGGAATTTCGTGGTGTACCTTGGCAGAAGCTGAGTTGACAAAGTCTCTCTTGGTCGAGCGTCACGGATTTAGGGACATTGCATTGACACTGGTGTGTTTTCTTTCTGTTCCCATCTGGCAGTCTACAGTTCCTCCTCTGATGCGCACACTGCCAAGGCAGCTCTTTTAACGTTGGGTATCAAGTGGGACTCAGGAAATGTTTTTTGAAGTAGACAGGTTTTAGCTAAAATTTGTGCTGAGTGCCCTTCTTGCCGTGGCTGCTGGATGAAGCATTGGGAACAAATCAGAAAGTAGCTTTAAAAATTAAAGACCTCAAAGCCTCTTTTTAAAACTAAAATGGAAAGCACTTAATTGATTACCTCAGGGAAAAATTAAAAACTACCATGAGGTCATTCCCAACCACGGAGGATGAAAAAATCTGTGAAATCCTCTCAGCCAAGAGGGCCAACTGTGTCCTGATGTGCATCCATTGTGCATGGCATTGCCAGATGGTGAAGGGAGATTGGTTGTCCTGCTTTAGTTATGGAATCATAGAATCATAGAATCACCAGGTTGGAAAGGACCCACTGGATCATCGAGTCCAACCATTCCTAACACTCCCTTAAACCATGTCCCTAAGCGTTTCATCCAGCCGTTCCTTAAAAACACCTCCAGGGAAGGCGACTTGACCACCTCCCTGGGCAGCTGTTCCAGTGCCCGATGACTCTTTCCATGAAGAATTTTTTCCTGATATCCAGCCTGACCCTCCCCTGGCAGAGCTTCAGGCCATTCCCCTTTGTCCTGTCCTCTGTCACTTGGGAGAAGAGGCCAGCTCCCTCCTCTCCACAACCTCCTTTCAGGTAGTTGTAGAGAGCAATAAGGTCTCCCCTCAGCCTCCTCTTCTCCAGGCTAAACAACCCCAGGTCCCTCCGCCGCTCCTTGTAAGACTCGTTCTCCAGCCCCTTCCCCAGCTTTGTTGCTCTTCTCTGGACACGCTCCAGGAGCCTCAACATCCTTCTTGTGGTGAGAGGCCCAGAACCGAGCACAGTACTCAAGGTGCGGTCTCACCAGTGCTGAGTACAGAGGGAGAATAACCTCCCTGGACCTGCTGGTCACACCATTTCTGACCCAAGCCAAGATGCCATTGGCCTTCTTGACCACCTGGGCACACTGCTGGCTCCTGTTCAGTCGGCTGTTCAGCACTGGTGTGGCTCCACCTTGGGCACTGTGTGCAATATTGGGTTCCAAAGAATAAAACAAATCTAAGCTACTAGAGAGTGTCCAGATGAGGCCACAAAGTTGGTGAAGGGTTTAGGAGGGAAGTTGTAGGAGTGGCTGAAGTCACTCCGTTTGTTCAGCCTGGAGAAAAGGAGACTGAGTGGAGACCTCTTGTGATCTACAGCTTCCTCCCAAGGGGAGGAGGAGGAGGAGCAGGTGCTGCATTCTTCTCTCTGGTGACCAAGGAGAGGATGCGAGGGAATGGCAGGAAGATGTGCCAGGGAGGGTTCTGTTGGTTGTTAGGAAGCGAGTCTTCACCCAGAAGGCGGTAGAGCACTGCAACAGCTCCCAGGGAAGCTGGGGAAGCGCCAAGCCTGACAATATTCTAGAAGCTTTTGGACAACACCCTTGGACACATGGTGTGAATGTTGGGGTTGTCCTATGCAGGGACAGGATTTGGACTCGATGATCCTTGTCGGTGCCTTCCAACTCGGGACATTCTGTGATTCTATGATAAATCTCAAGATCACCCTTGAACTAAGCTGTAAGAGTCCTAGGTTTTGTCTGAAAGGAAACGGGAATCAAGTGCGTTTCCTTTTTCCTCCTTCTTCTTGATTCTGGAGAATTGTGAATCGGAAGAAAACTGTGTGAGTTGAGGACTACAGCGTAGTAAGAGCTGTGCTAAAGGTTAGTACGGAAGTGTTAAGCTTCCACAGGTCCTGGAGGGAAGGCAACTGTATAAACTCTTTAGATCATTACGGAGTGGCCAGACTAGTAGAAACAGTGACACTTATCAAGCCTGGTTTTGATGTGAGTCTCCACCCTGTTCTGCCCTCACTCTTGTCTCACCCTCCTGACACCTCTGCTGCTGTTCTCCACCCAATGATTAGCACTGCTTTTGAGTGAGGTTTAGGTGGTCAACCGCTGAACTCAAAAGGATAGCAGGGTGTTGAAGCTTTTGATCTGAGTGCTAGTCTAGGTCTCTTTCCTCAGCCCTCCATGCGATTTTTGAGATCGAAGAGATAAATGCATACCTAGGAAACACCTACTCCTTTGTCAAACTCAGTTCAAATTTAGCCAGTTGTCGCAAAAATCCTGGAAAAATTGGTCTGGGAGGACCAATATAGGCTGTGCAGCTAAATCAATCCAGTTTCCCAAGGAAAGCAAGCTAAAATTGTCTCAGAAAGATGCAAAGAGTTGATCAGTGCCAAGTCTGCCTTGCTGGGCAGCAATTAACTGTCCTTTCTTAGAAACATCTGAAGGGAATTTCGTGGTGTTCTAAAGTGTCTCTGTTGAGACACGACGCGGTGATGTGGCAGCAAGTTTCTTTATTGAAGTTACATGGCTGACCGGCCCGTGCTTGATCTTACACGCGCCTCTTATACCCTTGGTTAACACACGCGTCTCCGCGTGATTGTATTAGCTTATACATAAACAATCTGTGAATTGATGGTACTACTTTCATGTATGGTCCTATATCGTCTGCCCACTTCCCGTCCCATGATCTCCTTCCGGGTGCATTAAGCAGGGGTCCTCAGCCCGCTGTGGACCCCACAATTCCCCCTTTTTGTATTTGTGCTGAAGAAAATTGCCCGTTAATGATTGCCTGTGTCGGCCACTGCGGGGCCCTTCGCAGCAGACACACAATGCAGGGCAACATCGACAGCACAACTACAAACATACCCGTTCTTGAAACAGGGAAGCAAAGCAGCATCAATACTTGACCGCGCTGAGTAATATTGTAGGTGCATCTGAAAAGTATACAAACAGTGACTTATACTCCGTTTCTACTGATCCTAACAGCTCTAATCTGTGATTCCAGTACATGACTTATGCTCCACTTCTACTGGTCCTAAGAGCTCTAACCTGTGGTTCCAATATATGATTTATACTCCAGTTGTTATGGCAGTTCTTTGATGTTAGCAAGGGCTATCCATCACACTCATCTCCAGCTGTTTGATTCTCCACACGTGGCCTCCGTGGCTTATCCACAGCAGGACGAACACAATGAGCAGGATACCACCGAGGTCCTTCATCTGAGGAAACACAAGCATACCCTCGACCCCAAGTTAATAGCTTGCATGGGCCTGACCACTGACCACTTGGAAGGTCCTTCACTTGAACCTTCACTCCATCAGAGACAGCTGTGGTAGACTTCAAGGATTCAAAATGTCAAATCATTGGGGGATTCTGATGTTCCTCATTGATAGTTAAGAAATTTAATACATACATCACCTTGTTCAGCCTTGCTTCAGGTGATTCCCCAGACATTCCCTCCTTTTGTTTTTGTAAAAGGCACTTAAGTGTACCATGGACACGTTCTACAAGTGCCTGACTGGTGGGGGAATGAGGAACACCTGTAGCATGGCTGACACCCCAAGACTATGAAAATGCTTTCACTCGCCCAGAAACATAAGCGGGACCATTGTCAGTTTTAATTTGTCGAGGAACACCACAGGTAGCGAAGGCTTTTTGCCAATGCCCAATAGCATCTTTTGCTGTTTCTCCAGTATGTGCAGTAGCAATAATGACAGAAGAAAAGGTATCAATTGATACATGTACATACTTTTGTCGGCCAAATTACGTAATATGAGTTTTATCAGTTTGCCAGATTTGTAGGGCCTGTAAGCCTCTAGGATTTACTCCATAAACTGTTGGAAAATGTTGTCCTTGACAATCCAGACATGAGGCAACAATAGATCGAGCTTCAGTAGTAGAAAGCTGAAACTGTCTCTTGAGTGCTCTGTGACCCTGGTGAAAAAATTGATGAGAAGCAATTGCTTGTTGCATAATGTTTGGTAGTGGTCCCAATGCTACCGCAGATACTAATTGGTCAGCCCGGGCGTTTCCTTCTGCTATAAAACCAGGTAAGCCAGTATGGCTTTTTATGTGTAGAATATAATAGGGTAGGCTGTGTTTTTGTACAGTTTCCCACAGGAGCTTCATAACTCCAAACAACAGCTGGTTTGTCACTTGTCCAAGAACTGTTTTATCCAATCTCTGCACTAGGCCTGTGACATAAGCAGAGTCGGTTACCACATTTATGGCTTGTGGGAACTGTTGAAATGCCAATGTGACTGCTCGTAATTCCACCACTTGTGGGGACCCTTGTTGATGCTCAATTAAATGTTGCCAATTTTGTCCATCAAACCATGTAACAGCAGCTTTCCCTGTTTTCCCAAACCCATCTGTGAAAACTGTGGGTCCATCAACAGGTGCTGTTTGGCTTAACAATTTCTGTGTGATAGAGATTTGAGTTCCCAGTTTACAAAGTGGATGGGAAGGAAAATGATACGATATCTGGCCTGTAAAACTAAGTAGTGCAGCTTGAAGTGCAGAACTATTGGCAAGAATCACAGAATCACAGAATCACAGAATCACCAGGTTGGAAAGGACCCATTGGATCATCGAGTCCAACCATTCCTAACACTCCCTTAAACCATGTCCCTAAGCGTTTCATCCAGCCGTTCCTTAAAAACACCTCCAGGGAAGGCGACTTGACCACCTCCCTGGGCAGCCTGTTCCAGTGCCCGATGACTCTTTCCATGAAGAATTTTTTCCTGATATCCAGCCTGACCCTCCCCTGGCAGAGCTTCAGGCCATTCCCCTTTGTCCTGTCCTCTGTCACTTGGGAGAAGAGGCCAGCTCCCTCCTCTCCACAACCTCCTTTCAGGTAGTTGTAGAGAGCAATAAGGTCTCCCCTCAGCCTCCTCTTCTCCAGGCTAAACAACCCTAGGTCCCTCCGCCGCTCCTTGTAAGACTCGTTCTCCAGCCCCTTCCCCAGCTTTGTTGCTCTTCTCTGGACACGCTCCGGAGCCTCAACATCCTTCTTGTGGTGAGAGGCCCAGAACCGAGCACAGTACTCAAGGTGCGGTCTCACCAGTGCTGAGTACAGAGGGAGAATAACCTCCCTGGACCTGCTGGTCACACCATTTCTGACCCAAGCCATGATGCCATTGGCCTTCTTGACCACCTGGGCACACTGCTGGCTCCTGTTCAGTCGGCTGTTCAGCACTGGTGTGGCTCCACCTTGGGCACTGTGTGCAATATTGGGGTCCAAAGAATAAAACAAATCTACGCTACTAGAGAGTGTCCAGATGAGGCCACAAAGTTGGTGAAGGGTTTAGGAGGGAAGTTGTAGGAGTGGCTGAAGTCACTCTGTTTGTTCAGCCTGGAGAAAAGGAGACTGAGTGGAGAGCTCTTGTGATCTACAGCTTCCTCCCAAGGGGAGGAGGAGAGGAGGAGGAGGTGCTGCATTCTTCTCTCTGGTGACCAAGGAGAGGATGCGAGGGAATGGCAGGAAGATGTGCCAGGGAGGGTTCTGTTGGTTGTTAGGAAGCGAGTCTTCACCCAGAAGGCGGTAGAGCGCTGCAACAGCTCCCAGGGAAGCTGGGGAAGCGCCAAGCCTGACAATATTCTAGAAGCTTTTGGACAACACCCTTGGACACATGGTGTGAATGTTGGGGTTGTCCTATGCAGGGACCGGATTTGGACTCGATGATCCTTGTGGGTCCCTTCCAACTCGGGACATTCTGTGATTCTATGATAAATCTCAAGATCACCCTTGAACTAAGCTGTAAGAGTCCTAGGTTTTGTCTGAAAGGAAACGGGAATCAAGTGCGTTTCCTTTTTCCTCCTTCTTCTTGATTCTGGAGAATTGTGAATCGGAAGAAAACTGTGTGAGTTGAGGACTACAGCGTAGTAAGAGCTGTGCTAAAGGTTAGTTCGGAAGTGTTAAGCTTCCACAGGTCCTGGAGGGAAGGCAACTGTATAAACTCTTTAGATTATTGCGGAGTGGCCAGACTAGTAGAAACAGTGACACTTATCAAGCCTGGTTTTGATGTGAGTCTCCACCCTGTTCTGCCCTCACTCTTGTCTCACCCTCCTGACACCTCTGCTGCTGTTCTCCACCCTGTAGCTAAGAGCAAACCAATTATTAGCACTGCTTTTGAGTGAGGTTTAGGTGGTCAACCGCTGAACTCAAAAGGATAGCAGGGTGTTGAAGCTTTTGATCTGAGTGCTAGTCTAGGTCTCTTTCCTCAGCCCTCCATGCGATTTTTGAGATCGAAGAGATAAATGCATACCTAGGAAACACCTACTCCTTTGTCAAACTCAGTTCAAATTTAGCCAGTTGTTGCAAAAATCCTGGAAAAATTGGTCTGGGAGGACCAATATAGGCTGTGCAGCTAAATCAATCCAGTTTCCAAAGGAAAGCAAGCTAAAATTGTCTCAGAAAGACGCAAAGAGTTGATCAGTGCCAAGTCTGCCTTGCTGGGCAGCAATTAACTGTCCTTTCTTAGAAACATCTGAAGGGAATTTCGTGGTGTACCTTGGCAGAAGCTGAGTTGACAAAGTCTCTCTTGGTCGAGCGTCACGGATTTAGGGACATTGCATTGACACTGGTGTGTTTTCTTTCTGTTCCCATCTGGCAGTCTACAGTTCCTCCTCTGATGCGCACACTGCCAAGGCAGCTCTTTTAACGTTGGGTATCAAGTGGGACTCAGGAAATGTTTTTTGAAGTAGACAGGTTTTAGCTAAAATTTGTGCTGAGTGCCCTTCTTGCCGTGGCTGCTGGATGAAGCATTGGGAACAAATCAGAAAGTAGCTTTAAAAATTAAAGACCTCAAAGCCTCTTTTTAAAAATAAAATGGAAAGCACTTAATTGATTACCTCAGGGAAAAATTAAAAACTACCATGAGGTCATTCCCAACCACGGAGGATGAAAAAATCTGTGAAATCCTCTCAGCCAAGAGGGCCAACTGTGTCCTGATGTGCATCCATTGTGCATGGCATTGCCAGATGGTGAAGGGAGATGGTTGTCCTGCTTCTAGTTATGGAATCATAGAATCATAGAATCACCAGGTTGGAAAGGACCCACTGGATCATCGAGTCCAACCATTCCTAACACTCCCTTAAACCATGTCCCTAAGCATTTCATCCAGCCGTTCCTTAAAACACCTCCAGGGAAGGCGACTTGACCACCTCCCTGGGCAGCTGTTCCAGTGCCCGATGACTCTTTCCATGAAGAATTTTTTCCTGATATCCAGCCTGACCCTCCCCTGGCAGAGCTTCAGGCCATTCCCCTTTGTCCTGTCCTCTGTCACTTGGGAGAAGAGGCCAGCTCCCTCCTCTCCACAACCTCCTTTCAGGTAGTTGTAGAGAGCAATAAGGTCTCCCCTCAGCCTCCTCTTCTCCAGGCTAAACAACCCCAGGTCCCTCCGCCGCTCCTTGTAAGACTCGTTCTCCAGCCCCTTCCCCAGCTTTGTTGCTCTTCTCTGGACACGCTCCAGAGCCTCAACATCCTTCTTGTGGTGAGAGGCCCAGAACTGAGCACAGTACTCAAGGTGCGGTCTCACCAGTGCTGAGTACAGAGGGAGAATAACCTCCCTGGACCTGCTGGTCACACCATTTCTGACCCAAGCCAAGATGCCATTGGCCTTCTTGACCCCCTGGGCACACTGCTGGCTCCTGTTCAGTCGGCTGTTCAGCACTGGTGTGGCTCCACCTTGGGCACTGTGTGCAATATTGGGTTCCAAAGAATAAAACAAATCTAAGCTACTAGAGAGTGTCCAGATGAGGCCACAAAGTTGGTGAAGGGTTTAGGAGGGAAGTTGTAGGAGTGGCTGAAGTCACTCCGTTTGTTCAGCCTGGAGAAAAGGAGACTGAGTGGAGACCTCTTGTGATCTACAGCTTCCTCCCAAGGGGAGGAGGAGGAGGAGCAGGTGCTGCCTTCTTCTCTCTGGTGACCAAGGAGAGGATGCGAGGCAATGGCAGGAAGATGTGCCAGGGAGGGTTCTGTTGGTTGTTAGGGAGCGAGTCTTCACCCAGAAGGCGGTAGAGCACTGCAACAGCTCCCAGGGAAGCTGGGGAAGCGCCAAGCCTGACAATATTCTAGAAGCTTTTGGACAACACCCTTGGACACGTGGTGTGAATGTTGGGGTTGTCCTATGCAGGGACAGGATTTGGACTCGATGATCCTTGTCGGTGCCTTCCAACTCGGGACATTCTGTGATTCTATGATAAATCTCAAGATCACCCTTGAACTAAGCTGTAAGAGTCCTAGGTTTTGTCTGAAAGGAAACGGGAATCAAGTGCGTTTCCTTTTTCCTCCTTCTTCTTGATTCTGGAGAATTGTGAATCGGAAGAAAACTGTGTGAGTTGAGGACTACAGCGTAGTAAGAGCTGTGCTAAAGGTTAGTACAGAAGTGTTAAGCTTTCTGTGATTGGACTCAAGCCTGGAAATTGCATGCTAGCTATATGGATCATCACCAAAGGGAGGTACATCATGAAGATCTTCATAATTCTGTGCCATAGAAAGATAAGCATGTTCTGATAAGGCTTTCTATGCTCTCTAGTGCAGAGATTTGCTTGCCAGTTTGCTCTCAGATAGTGCAACAGCAGGCAAAATGGGATTAAAATAAGGCAAAACTTAATTTTAACAAGTTAAACACCAGAAAGAACAGTTTTAGCTTTGTGAGCAATTCTAGTACAGAATACTGTACCCGCATGATCATACTGGACACTGACCTTTACAATAGCACTTACTAAGAGCCTTATGCCTGATTTCTGTGATTACAGCAGCCAGCACTCGTATAAAGTTGCTGTTGAGCACATACCAAGGCTGTGCCCAAGGACACGCAAACCTCCTATGTTTGTCATCTCTGGGGTTGCTGAAAAAAGTGAAGACTCTCCAGAAAAAAGGTGTTATCTTTGGAAACATGGCTCTGAAATGTCACGTCTGAGAATACAAATCTGGGATAATGAAAGGCGACTGAAGGTTCATGCAGGATGTTATGAAGAGATGGTCTCCGTTGCTTTTTTCCCCCCACAGAAGCCTCCTCTGAGTTTTTTTCTGACTGCTGACCTTGACAGGAGACAGGATG